>NW_007378168.1:0-146180 GCF_000475195.1 Diaphorina citri
TCTTGGTTGAAAAAACTTTTGTGTTCATGCATCAGCAATTCAGCACACTGAGATTTACAAAAATATTCTTTTTTTTTTGTTCTATATTTAACAATTTTGTCAGGTTTTCAACAAAAGAAAAAGGAGGAAAGGAGGAAAAAGGAGAGAGGGAGAGAAATATGGATTCAAAATTCATACCTTAGCCTTCATTCAATTATAGACGAAGTCCCCCAGGTGCATAGTTACCTAATGTGATAATAATGTTTTCGAAATTGTGACTTTTTTACATAATTTTTTTCTAAAATTAGGTCATATTGTTTGAAAGTGAAACTGTCTTGGCACAAAAAATATCAGCAAAGAGCCTAAATAAATTATTTTAGAAGAGATCTTGAGTGGTACATAACTACAATAATTACATCCGTACCCAACGTATATTATATCCGTACCTAAAGTACCTACGTACGTAATCAATTATGTAGATATTTTCCACAAAATTTTGAAAAGTCCACTAGCGAGATGAATTGGTTATTGGCGCATCAGAAAATCTCATTTAAAAAAAATCCCACCTATGAAATGGTACAGAATTATAGATTGGCCAATGACTTACCTCTAATTGGGCAAAAAAATAAATCTAATCATCAAAATTGAAGGAAAACATCACAAAGAAAATTAATTAAACCCCAAGTGAATTTCGTAAAATAACGTTGATTTTTTTACGTAAATTCCGGAAGAAAAATCATGGCACCGGTCGAGCTGAATGTTGTCTGTAGAAAATTTCGAAAGTAACTGAATGACTTGGAATATTGGAGCTGTGGGAAAGCTGAGCTTTTGTGGCGGTTGTTCTTCTTGTTCTTCTCTGAATTTTTGCTTTCGAGGAATGACTCAAAACTCAAACTCATCTCGCGAAATTCTGATTCTGTGAAAAGACGACCGTTATTGTTGCTCCATGGCGTAAAGAAAAACTGGAGTTCTATTGACAATCATACAATATTGAAAGTTAAAAGTGCCTATGTGAAGAGTTTATTTATAATTCAGTTTATAAAACTCTAAGATTTCGTGTTCTATGGGCCGGGCGGCATTTAGAGGTCTTGACGGTCGCGGCGCACTGCAGGCTTGGTTATTCCATTTATATTGAGTACCTAACTAGGTTCCTGCCTTCATTATAACGTTGATAATATATTAATATTATACAGTCGCAAAATTTGCAAACAAAATGCATTTCCATATACCATATTACAGATTTCAAAGAGCTCCATAATTTTTCTACGTCTCCATAACTTTTGATATAAGAAGAAAAGTAAATAAATAAAAAGCTTTTTGAATTTATTAGTATAGTACTTGCTACATACTGGTACACATTGCTACAAGCTATGTTTTCAGGAACAGCAAAACGATATACATAGGAGGTGCTTTGGATATCCGATATTTGGATCACTTACCCCTAAGAAGTCCCTATCTATTTATGTCTTCTTTTTTTTATGAACACTCTTCTATGCATTATCTTCTACGTACCTATCTACCTACGTGGTATAGAAATACCTAATGTATTCGTACTTCAATAGGCAAACAGGATCAATGCAATCAGTGAGTAAAACCCCTGTTCAATTATTTATTACCCATCAGGAACACGGTAAAGGAACGGAATTATTTAGCTTCCGATCATCAAGTCTGGATTTAATGTTCGAATAAAAAATCTTAGTCAACAATTCCATAAAAGTGTCTTCTCCATTTTACGAGGAGATTTTGAAATTTGATGGTGCATTATTTTTTTATGACCCATTTCCTTTCAGCGTTCATCAAAGTCACCCACCATCAGAGCCGTAAACTTGAATATTCCAAAATTAAGCTCACCGAAGTTAATATGCTGATTTAAAAAACTACGCATACTAGATAGGTAAAGATCTTCAAGAAAAAAAAAAAAAAAAAAATCTGGGGAGAACAACACACGACTTTCCTTATCCTTTTGAATTACCTATATGTTCTATAAAAATCTGGTGTGAACATCACACGACTTTCCTTATCCTATTGAATGGTGCTTATTTGGGTGTTCTGTTGTAAAATTTACAATATCTCTAACCGTTTAGTCAGTATAGCTGAAAACCGCCAAAAAGCGGTCAAAATACCGCCAACCACAGCACCTATTTTAACCAAACGTTTTCGGTTGCATCCTTGTCACAT
This sequence comes from Diaphorina citri, assembly GCF_000475195.1. Lineage (NCBI taxonomy): Eukaryota > Metazoa > Arthropoda > Insecta > Hemiptera > Psyllidae > Diaphorina > Diaphorina citri. The sequence goes on from NW_007378168.1 coordinate 2,158, forward strand.
TTGTGAACTACATACCAAATTTCAAGTCTTCAGCTTATACCGTTCCCCAGATATTGTTAAATTACACCGAAAACCGACAAAAAGCGGTAAAATGCCGCCAAGCGTTGCACCGGTCTTAACCAAAAGTTTCGTGTCGCATCCTTGTCACATTTGACATCTACATACCAAATTTCAAGTCTCTAGCTCTTACCGTTCTCGAGATATTTTGTTTACAGACAGACACACAGACACACACACGGACCAATGGCTGAAACTTTGGATTTAGGCTCTAGGGACCTCAAAACGTGTTTTGGCACTAAAATCTCACCATCGAAAATTTGACTTTCCTTCCTATAGGATAAGGAAAGTAAAAATGATCCATAATCTCATATCTTTCCTATTAGCAATGAAAATTAAGGAAACTTCTTTCACCAGAACGAATACCTACTTATGCACATTCTTTCCAGCTTAACTCCGCACACAAAAAGTCCACTCCGAGGCTTAGGTGTAGGGGCAAATGTCCCTAAGCTAGGATGGGTTCAGCTTATACGAATCTATGCACATTTCTATGTGCATTAGGTATAGATAAACTTTCTGAAGATGGTGAAAAAATAGGTGAAAACACATGGGTAATCTGATAAATTGATGATACCTATCTACTTTCTGAAGATGGTGAAAAAATAGGTGAAAGCACACGGGTATTCTGATAAATTGATGATACCTATCTATAAGAAATACGAATGGGTTGTCACACTCACCATACTACGCATCTTAATGCTTTCATCTCATTTTTCTAATACTTATTTTTACTAGCGCGAGCTATTCTTTAAGCCAATTTCAAATATAAATCGCGACCATAAAAATGTCTTTACCAGCAAAGAGAGTTTTTATAGTTTTCTTCCACATCTGTGCGGTATGCATTACGAAATCGGGCAGGAATGGGGTGATGCTATCTCTTCAGAAGATTATGTTGAAGCTAACCTTGTATAGGTGCCTATAAATTAAATACCTAAAAACCTTCACCAATGTAATTTAAAAAATTTCCAAGTATCTGGCATGGCTTCAGAAAATACACATGTTGTGGACCACAACTTGTGGTGTTCCAAAAGTTTTACCTATACCTTTGGTTGCTGAACTTAATAGTACCTGCACATAAAATCATTAAAGGTACCTCGCCTTAATAGGTATGACTTGAGGTTTCTCTAAGAAAATAAAAGGAGGATATTTTGTAAAGAGGAAGGAGTGGGTAATAACTTTTGAGAGGACGTTGGAAAAATAATAAAATTTAAAAACGTAACCAATTTCCTACCTAACTAATTTCCTACGTACATATAAAATTTCATTTTCCTTAATTTTCCGAGAAATCTTACAACCTAGTCTACGTTTTTGCCTCCTAGGTAGTAAGTAAAAAAGCAAATACCTAATTTCCTACCTATTGTGAAGAAGAAAGGAAAATATTAATAAATGTTTGCTCGTTCAGTGGAACTTATTTCAGTGAAATTGTAATTTGAAACAGAGCAAAACACGAGTAATAATATTTGAAGAGGCCTTTGACGTTTGAAATCTCTATGCAATGAAATTTGAAATTTAATTATAATATTCTTTCTTATTCTTATTTATTTTACTCTTAATTGAAATGATTTGTGAAGAGAGAACCTAGGTAGGTACCTATGGTAACATTGGGTGACTTGGTAAGGTGATTTTTTTTCCCCGTTGTTTTTTTATGAATTTTACTTATGACTTTTGATATGGTGTAGGTATTGGGAATACCTAGGAAGTATATTTAAGGGTACATATCTTCTTCATGAGACACTTTTGATCTTCATAAATACTTGACTCTGAAACAATTTGTGGTAAAAATAAAACATCGAAAGAGGAGATCTCCTCTTCCCTCCATTCCTTCTCTCCCCTTAGCTCATCACAATCTCTAACCTCTGCCGAATATTAGGTCCCATAGTGAAAAATAAATAAAAATATTACTACTATTACTATTTATGTAATAGCACACCCCATATTTTGCCGAAGGATCTTACATTACCCCACCTTTCCAAGCAGCATTCAGCATTTATTTTAGAAAGCAAACAAACGGAAGATGTTTCCCGCTGCTAAAGCTTCTGCTGTTCAAATAAACGGCTGACAAAAAGTTAGACAAGTCGGAATTTTTTCCCGAGGTCATTGCCTTCTTGTTGCTTGTAGAAATACAATAAAAAGCCAAAACTGTCAAACATATGTATAATAGTAGCATAGTACATAGTTGGATTTGTTGGATTTGGAACCGAGAAAAATGTCCCCTTTCCGACGTTCCCCAAAAAGTGTCCGCTATTCGGAAGTGCCGTTCTATCCGTTAAAGGAGATTTATATAACAACGTAACATTTCTCATGGTGTAGTGGTCACTCGCCATGAAAGCTGGAGATCGGAGCTCGATTTCCGGTGGGCACGAACATTTGAAGATTTTACAGTACCTATTCAAACTACCTACGTCTTCATGGTTGGGACCGTATGTTGAGGACTTAGCTGAAACAAGACAGAAGATTATAGTGGATAATTGCTACATCCATTTTAATTCCAACAACGATTCCCAAAAAGTACTTACTGTACCTAAAAAGGAACAAAATGATTACTTGTTGAGATTATTTTATAGAAAACAATAAACATTAATATTAATTTTATTAACCTGAGTTTCAAGACATTTGAAATCCATTAACTTCCCTCTCCTAGGCTCCAAAGTAATTACCTACTAAATATTTGTAGATTTTGTAGATATTTTATGGACACTGGAATTGAAGGTTTTACCTGCTGTGTGTATAATGAAGCCTTTAGACTCTAGCACCTTAATCACTACTGAATATAAGAATAATTAGTCCAGTCAGCATCACATACCTGAGTGAATTCCGGCTTTAGCTGGTCACCTGCTAAAATATCGACCATCTTAAAGTTCGGAGTCAAATTCAAAGCGGTCATGAGTAGCATGACTGCCCGAACAGGCGGACTCCCGTCAATTCCGTAAAGATCAATCGCCATTTTGGTTATTAAAGATTAACTTGGATCAGTGATCAATGGATTAAAAAAAACTATGAGGAAAGTCTACCAGAAATCTCCGAAAAGCTGCAACAAGAACTTTGCAGAACTGAACTGAAGCGGGTCTGAACTACAAATGAGTTGGATATTCCGATTCGGAAATGACCATAGACAACGAATTTCTGAATGTTCAGAAAATTGTCAACAAATTAGACAAATTTATGTAAATTATAAAATAATTATATATTTGGAGCTCGCTCAGTTGTATATTTGAAATGCTACAGGGTCAGACGAAAGTATCAGATACATACTTCACATACTTGTAATGTAGGTACCCATGGATTTAGAGACACATTAAGGTACTACCTTAGAGGTACAAATTAAAACAGAAGACAGTCCGAATAACTATTAGATTTCTTTTAAATGTATATTTCTATACATACCTAGTATCCTATCAAGAGGAGAAGAGACGACCTTGCAGAGGATAATACATTATTGGGACACCATCAGCTCAAAACATGTTAGAGATGAATACATAAATAGAACTATTCTGGTAATTGCTATATGAAAGGTCTACTTTACTGTGACTTTGCTGAACAACTCCACAAACTTGACATAGATTGTTATTCCTTTTGCAAGAGGACCAATTTCTGTAATTTAGTGAACATAAAATGATTATGTATTTATTAGGTGTCTATTTTATTATTTTCTCGAGGTCTTTCTTCCCTACATCAAACAGGGGACCTACTGTGGCATCCTATATTCTTTAGAGTTTAGACTAGAAGCGTACTAGCAACATAAAACTCCTAACAATCAAAGTAGGTAGATTTTCTGTACTTTGTTAAAACTTCCTCCCGTTCAAGGTTGCTAAAAATATGCTATTATAATGGTGGATATTGCAATCGCTAGACATGACATGGTTAGTTTAATGGAGAAAAATATCTGATTACCTATGTATATAGGGATTACCTTTACCTATGTATATATAGATAATGGGTAATAGGTACCTATATTAACTGGCGTGGCGTGGAAATTTCTAGATACCTGCGTACATATCTAACATTTAAATTTATTTGTAGGAATGACATGCTATGATCTTTCAAAAATACTACATACATGAATTTTATTATGTATTTGTACCTATTTAATTCCCTACTTACTTGGTTATAAGTAGCATCAAAAGTTCTTTTATGTACGTACCTGTACAAAATTTAGGTAGACTTTTGCAGGGTACATGTGTGTACCTACCTCAACCGAAAACTTTATTGTTTATTCATATTTCAATCTGACGGAAATCACATTATAAAATAAGTTATAATAATCAACAAATAAATAATAATTTAATCATAGACTGACAGGAAGGGACAGGATGTTGTTAGACAAGCTCGATTTACAATATAACCCTACGTTAAAATTAATTTTAATTCAGCACGAGGATAAGGAAATAATTGAAACGTTTTTTAATTTGATTGTTGGATACTTGAATCACTGTTAATTTGACTATTGGTTACTAGATTCCTTGTTAATATGACTGTTATTTGCATCTGATTTCCATCATTCGTGCCTGTAATGATGGGTGAAGTGTGAATCATAGATAGGCACCTAGGGTATATTTGACGCAGATATCCAATTGTTCAGTAAACCTATTGTTGAAAACAATGGTTGTAAAAGCTTGTAGATTTGCAGATTATCAAATTTCGCGATAGTTCTAAACCTCTGTGATGTGATAATTCATAAGGCTCTGTCAATTCTTCACTCGGTAGGTCTCCTATATGGTTTTCACTCCGACCAAAAAACATGCTGAAAATTTTCAGCTAATCCCCGCGGGAAGGAGTTAAGTGCCCAAAAATCTAGACGCCATAATCCAAAATACATAAATGTACACGAACCGTGTGTAGCAACAGTTTAAAGTTTATACTATATTAAATGACCATCACCTACACAATTACAAGAGAGTGTCCTAATAATTATCATTGATAGAAAAGTAATTAACAAAGTAGATAAGTCGAATATTAATGTCTCTCCCTGATTAAGCAGTTTAATGAACATAATGATGTTAATGGTTTCATTATTGCTTTAGAATCTGTCGAAGGGTTTCCACCACTCAAACTAGGAATATATCTTTATAACTCCACAGTATAGTTTTTTGATGTATTTAAAATGATCTTACGACTAGTGACTCTTTCCTTAACATGTTTAATTAAAATGCGATTGTGTGCGTTTTTGTCGATGAATTATTCTGCAAATGAAAATCAATCGACCTCGTCTTCCTATTCTTTTGGCATGTCCAATTATGTCCAAATAGGACCGAATCCGGAAGAAGAAGGAGAATTATTCGAAGGAGATATTGAGTTTGATGATCCAAACATCGATCTCGTAAGTTTACCATTCTTGATACTAATTATGATTAAGTTATATTTTGATATTAAGATTATACTATATTAAATGACCATCACCTACACAATTACAAGAGAGTGTCCTAATAATTATCATTGATAGAAAAGTAATTAACAAAGTAGATACATAAGTCGAATTTTAATGTCTCTCCCTGATTAAGCAGTTTAATGAACATAATGATGTTAATGGTTTCATTATTGCTTTAGAATCAGTCGAAGGGTTTCCACCACTCAAACTAGGAATATATCTTTATAACTCCATAGTATAGTTTTTTGATGTATTTAAAATGATCTTACGACTAGTGACTCTTTCCTTAACATGTTTAATTAAAATGCGATTGTGTGCGTTTTTGTCGATGAATTATTCTGCAAATGAAAATCAATCGACCTCGTCTTCCTATTCTTTTGGCATGTCCAATTATGTCCAAATAGGACCGAATCCGGAAGAAGAAGGAGAATTATTCGAAGGAGATATTGAGTTTGATGATCCAAGCATCGATCTCGTAAGTTTACCATTCTTGATACTAATTATGATTAAGTTATATTTTGATATTAAGATCTCCACATAGTAAGTCATAAGGTCATAACCGATTTAATTACTTTGCAAAGACTTATTATGTTCATTATTATGATATCAATGTCTTGTTCTTCTTCAGTCTTTCTTTGGTATGTTTAGTCCTATTCGTTTTTTTCTTCGTGGAAATGTAATCTTTGGTTTCGGTTTTTATTGTTTCCGTCGTTTTCGTTTTCTTTCGCGTATTTTTGATATCTGGAATCTTACTTGTCTTCATTTTTTTACGTGTTCTTTTCAAGACATGATTAAAGGCAGTGGAAGTTTGGTTTTCATTGTTTATTGTTGTTGGTTTTGTACGAGGTCTTTTAGTATCTGGATATTGAGGTTCAGAGCTTTCGTTATAATATCTGGGCCGAACATCAATGAAATTGTTAGGCCCGTGCATGTTAAACTCACGCTCTGTAGAACTTACAGAGACATTATGCCACATTAACCGATAGTCTGAATATGTAGGACAGGTGCATGGCTCTGTGGTTCTTCTTTTGTATGACTTCTTGCTAAAACTCTCTGTGATAGTAACGAATGTTCCATTTTTCGTACTTTTAGTCCCAATAACTGATGATATATTCAGCAAACTTTTCATACTACTTATAACTTGTGTATAAGTTGTAGATTGTTGAGGTACTTCTTCAGATGAAGCTGATGATGCATTGGAGACTGGAGGTTTATAATTTTTAATTGCTTGTTCTTCTCTCTCTTTGGACACATTTAATGTTCCGTATGTTTTCAAAACTTTCAGTTTATTTAAAAAGTCGGGAAGCTCGCGCGATTCTATTCCTGTCGAACTGCGTGCAGCATATTCAAAAAACTCTTTGTTGTATATTGGATTTGTTTGTCCATCTTTGTCAGTTGGGTCTGGAGCAGTTGGGTCTGGGGTTGAGATTGTGGTGTTTAGTTCCTCAAATGCAATTCCTGCATCTCTCAATTTCTGTTTAATCTTTTCCTCCAAATTGGTATAAGAGTCAAAGTCCAAGTTAATGCGCTTCATTTCCTCTGTAGTAGTTTCATATGGAGGGGTTATGCTGATGCTAGTATAGTGTTGTGTTGCATCAGTAATTATTAATTTGTTTTTTGTGCCTTTTTCTTGATTAGATTTTTTAATTTTCCTCTTTGTTTTACCTATAAAACGAGAAAAAATACGAATAAGGTCAACTATCTAAAATCTATAGGTACCTACGTATTTCAAACATTCTCATTACACCCTATGTAGGTAGAGTGAATTCGTCTTTCTTTCTATCTTACCTTCAACTTTGTCATCAACTTTTGACCTTCTTTGTCTAGACAGTTTGGCATATTCCTGAAGGAGTTCTTCAGCTATCGTCAAATTTCTGCTTTGGATATTGTTGGTAGTGTTATTGAGACCTTCAAAATTTTCCATTTGCTCCACCAGAGAGCTGAAAAAATCTTTCTCAGGTTTACGAATCAGTACCCAGTCATTCATATTGTTTTGAATTTCAGAGATATCCTTGTGCTCATCTTGTAAATGTTGTTTAGCGAAGAGGGGACTACTGTATGACTTGTTGCAACTTTTGCAGTCAAAACTTACATCTGTAAATTAAATAAATAGATTTGTGTTGAGATTTTACAGGTCACCTAAACAAAAATTATTTGAGTGAAAAAATAATTCTTTCGAATGATTTTGGACCAAATTCAAAATCCGGCTGGGGTTCAAAGGTTCAAACCCACAGGACATGTAAGGTGGAATATTTATTTATTTCGCATAACTTCTAACTTGTTTTCTATACCTTCGAGTTACTCACATGTCAGGTTATGTCTGAAAGCTCCTGACCAGAACATTTCGGGGGAAATATTGAAACTTGCATGATAATTTGCCATTAATTCTGTATTGGGCTCTATATCTTCGAGAGCTATGTAGTATACATTTCCACTGTAGTCCACAAAATTCTTGATGTTTAATTCAGCATAATTTCTGGCCGAGTTGACGTATCGCATCCAATTGGAGGTTGCTGGATCTTGTGCTAGTATGGATTCATTTGCTCTCCAATTCAGTGCATTGATCTGAAAAGTAATAATAATAATAATAATAGTGCTTATTTATATAGGCACCACCGAGGTAGGTAGCGCCTTGACCACTACACCACCGAGGTAGGTAGCGCCTTGACCACTACACCACCGAGGTAGGTATTCCATACCTCGGCTGGGATTGAACCCACGCCCTCCTGTTTACCAGGCGAGCGCCTTGACTCAAATTATATTGAGGATAAAATTCCATACCTCGGCTGGGATTGAACCCACGCCCTCCTGTTTACCAGGCGAGTACCTAACTATTAAGTCATTTTTCTCACTATTCTTCATTTCTACGTATGTAGGTACATACATAATAGTTATTACTACCTAATAGTACATATGTATATAAAACTACTTACACCTAAACATAGGTACATTAGTAGGAGTATATCAAGATGTGTCAACAACAAGTGCCACAACTGAAGAAACACTAGGCCCAAATCTTGCAACATTGAAATTCAAGTTATGTGCTAAACTATCTCTAGATTGAGTTCCGTTTGTTATGTCCCCTTTGTTTGTTTGTTTGCTTGTTTGTTATAAGATCAATACCTCCTCTACCTGATACATATGTACATATGTCAAATTCTACTGTAAGAAATATTTTTATTGGATATTTTATCAATGTTCGATATCGTATTAAACGTACATAACAACTTGACTGCTGTCGAATGCACTCACATTCCATCCGTATGAATGATCTGTGTCGTCATTGGTGACTCGTTGCCCTTCAAACGGTCCGAACACGGTCATCCTGGGGATGAAGGACTTGGCCCAAACCCCTAGGCCGGCGTTTGGGATGCAGGAGGTGTCGATAGCCAGCTGAGGGGGACATGTGAGCATGGCCCGGTTACTTGTGTTCATCGGCACCTGGAAATGGGACAAAATTTGAGACGTTTAATTAGGTATGTGGGTATTCCTTAACCCTTTGGTGACCTGTAAACTGTAGTTTACGTCGAGATTTACATTCACCAAAGGGGTAAGTTATTTTCTGGATAGTTATTTTTTTTCCTTTTCTTTGAGGTACTTGCAAACGACGAACAGAAGGTCGTTCGCGCCGAATACAAACTTTTGAGGCTCCAAGATTTCCATTTTCTTTTCAAGTTCTAGTACATTTGGAATGTTCAACTTACTGGGTTGTCAAGAATGCGGGAACATTTGTGAATATCAGAATGATTGTTCCAATCGAGATCATAAAAGGCAAAGTCTCGTTTCATATGCTTAGTCCAATCTGTAAATGATATATAATGAAATAAAAATAGGTTATAGGTTTTAGTACATGCTCTAGGTAAATTTAGATACTAGAACAAGGTAAGAGGAAACCGTGGGATAAGTAGGTACGTGGGAATTTCGAAAGTCGAAAATTCTCTGATATTTTTGGTGAAAAATAAAGGACCTCAAATTTCCTTAGGTACTTATGTAGGTACTTAAGTAACTTTAAACCATACGTTAAACCCTTCCTTTATTTTTCCTAACCGTGTAAAATAAAAACTGTGGCATATAGAAACCCCGCAGGGAATATGAATCCTATAATCAGAAAACACCATGTAGGTACCACTGAAACTTTCAAGGTAGGTAATATCATTTTATTCTCCAATAAAGTTATTTCATTCCGCAAAACTTTCAGACATTTTCCCCGAAAATAATAGGAATGTGATTGAAAATAAAAGAAGAAGAAAGAATCTGACAAGAAAAATGTTTTCATAGAGCTTCAGGCAATATGTTTTCATTTGATTTTTCTTTTCAAGTTATTTTTAACAAAGTTAAAGTACCCACATCGGACTGTTTGTTTTCTTTACGTTCTTTTCACTTTCATTTCGAGAAGACGAACGAAAAAGTAAGAAAATCTTAAAGCATACTGTCAAAACTTAGAGGCAGAACCAACTAGCTTGAAGTTTAATTCATACTCCCTAAGGAGAAATAATGTTACGAGTAATACCTACATATATTATTTACTATTCAAAATGATAATAGTAAGTAGACATAGACATACGTAGTTTTAGGTGTACCTATCTTCTATCTATTTTATTGGCTTTATCATAATAATAATGTTATATTGACGGGACGAACCCAGTATACATATTTGAACACAATATACACAAAGATATGAGATCTATGTATGTAGGTACCTACTTGGTAACTAGGTATGTATCTTGAAGACAACTAAAAGAAATGCTGGCTGTATTGCATACCTGAACTTTTTAAATTCAAGGCGTTCATAAAACTTTAGTACACAGCTATGAAGAAAATTACTTACCTACCACTCAGTACCAGTACCTAAGTTCTACAAATAGGTAGGTATGTATAGTAATAAAATGTTTAAATATTTTTACGTAAGTGCTAGATATTTTTTAATAATTTGAAATTGAAACATTTTTTTCATGCCGTACCTACTTATTATTATCATTATGATTGTGAAATGTTTTGTTACAATGATTAGCTTAAGAGTCACTACCCTGCGTCTGTCATCCATAAATAGGTACAAAAAAGCAACTATAATAAATAATAACCTACTTGGTTGTAGCAATACTCACCATCTATCTTGCAAACAGGCTCTGGCAGTTCTGCTCCTTCAAATTTCAAGTTGTAATTTTTCCACAAACTTTTCACACTCCCTACACAATAGACCAATACGAGACCTAGCACACTCATGACACCTAGTAATGTCTGAGAGGAACCATGTGAGTTTACTTTATCAGTGACCAGACCCGTGGGGAAGGACAGAGAATTTGGGGGTAAGATGCACTGGGAAAAAAATAGGGTACCGGAAGCCCAAACGAGTGATCGGGTTCCGGAACTCTAATATTTAACTCTATGTCGGGAAGCTCGATTCTATAATATAAGCATTCCAACAATCTAAATCAGGGGGAATAACCCAATAATAGAGTTCTTCCACCCTAACTTGTTGGCTTGTGGCACCCTATCACCCTTCTTTAGTGGCAACCTCTTTGGTGGCTCGACTTATGTATCTACTTTGTTAATTACTTTTCTATCAATGATAATTATTAGGACACTCTCTTGTAATTGTGTAGGTGATGGTCATTTAATATAGTAATACCTCAAAAAACTACCCCATTTTCTTTTGCCACTGTAGGTTACACCTACTTAAAGTTTTGGTAGATCTTATGCCTTATATTATAGGTAGGTTTTACAGGGTAATAATTTGACTATATTTACCGATTCTTATTAGAAGATAAATTTTAAATATGTATAATAATTATATGAAATTAAAAATGTATTATATTAATACCTATTATTCTCAGCTATAAGTTGGTTCGAATCCCAACAAAAACATCATATTTTATCCTGATTAATTTAAGAATTTGTCCTCAAAAATACATAGTTGAGCTCACTGCACTGCACTGGGGTAATGTTCCACGTGCTTTTACAGGAGAAAGCTATTATCAGGATGAGAATAAATTTATGTTCCATTAGAAAAATAATTCAAGTTGTTCAGGATGTAAGTACTGTTATAATAATGAATTATCCTCTTCTACTTCCACTTTAGCCCATTCTTATAAACTCGAAAAGAAAAATACTGTTGACGTGTCATGAACACACACGAGGACATTCTCTTTATTGTTGTAAATATATATATATATATACCTACCAAGATCATTTTATAAATGCACAGAAAATGTGGAAGTTTTTAGATTTTTTAGCGCTTGTTCACAAACCACGTGCACTTCACTTATGATAACACTCACGCCGCCCTTGTAAACTTGTCATGCATTATAAATCCAATGCTCTCAACCTAAACTACCTAAAGCTTGCACAAAAGAGTGGAAATTTAAAGATCTTTGGTTAGTTACCTACTAAATTATTCACCTTTGCCCAGGTTAAACTCTCGAGACCACCAGTGGATTATCTGAAGCTTTGTTAATAAGCACGGACAAATATGACAAAAAGCATGTAAACATTTGACGTCCACATCCATCTACATATCTTATTAGTTACCTACTAAATTATTCACCTTTGCCCAGGTTAAACTCTCGAGACCACCAGTGGATTATCTGAAGCTTTGTTAATAAGCACGGTCAAATATGACAAAAAGCATGTAAACATTTGACGTCCACATCCATCTACATATCTTATTTTTTTACAATTTCAATCATTGGTACCTACCTACGTTTTAGTTGTACCAACCTCACAAAAGGCCAAAATGACCTGCCTCCATAGCACTGTGCTATATGTACAAGGTAAAAGTCCGCGGGTTCGAGTCCCCAACTAATTCATTTGAGTTGAAAATACTACAGGAGCAGAGGGACTCTTAGATATCTCGCTAGTATTAGGCAATCTCTCTGCCAGCCAACCTAGTTAGCTTGGTTGGTAGCGTGTCTGCCTTGTAAGCTCTAGGTCGCGGGTTTGATTCCTGCCCGGGGAGGATTTTATCCCGAAAAGATAAGGTTTGTTCTCGGAATGGCTGGCTTTCTCCTATCCTGTCTTCCTTCTTTCTCCGATTTCGGGATAATAGAACCCTAGCAGTTACAGTTCCCTTTATCAAACCTAAAATAAAATAAAAAAAAAAAAAATCTCTTTGCCAATGAACGAATTTACAGAACGCTAATAAAACTGACATCGAGAGCCGCCAAGGAACTAATCATTAATCCCAAGCATGACATTTAAACAATAATGATGTCCAGCGTAACATCGGAAATATTCTAAATCTAGATAATGAGGTCAATGACCTCTATGCCATATTCAATAACCACTTCATTATCAATAGAGATATCCCTTGGGGACACGGGACATGGTAAAAGATATTCGTCATATTTATATACCTACCCATGGTGTAGACATAGGTAATCTACCTATGTATGAAGATAAGAGCGTACCTACCTTTACGAACTGCATAACCTAATTTTACTTAACCCCCTACCAACTTACATAATCTAGGTTCTAGATTTATACATTTATTTACTTCTAAAAATCAACTATTCAGATTGCTTAATCCGAGAGTTAAACTTAAACCGAGTTTAATTTAAACTCTCTTTGTGGCCCCCGGCCTAAGGATCGTGCAAATTTTGTTGTGATATGGGTCATAGGTATCTAACATCATCCATTCTGGAAAATTAACTTATAAAGAGCCTCCTTGAAAACTTTCCATGGATTTAAATGAAGTTTCTGAGAAGATTTTGCCTTGATGATCCATTCTGGAAAATTAACTTATAAAGAGCCTCCTTGAAAACTTTCCATGGATTTAAATGAAGTTTCTGAGAAGATTTTGCCTTGTAAAGTAAGCCTCTTCATATCTCTCTCTCTCTCTCTCTCTCTCTCTCTCTCTCTCTCTCATTTCTTCTTCATATTCAACTTCTTCTTCTCCTCCTTCGTCTTCTTTTCTTCCCTCCAATGGTTTTCATTGCAGGATAATCTATATACCTACCATTATATCACAACCGTTGGGTATCTTTTACTCACAATCAAGGTAGCAATGCTGGAAGCATAGGAGAAATCGGCTACGGTCATTTTGTTGCCAGCCACCCAATCTTGGCCTTCCAGAAATAGGTCCAAAGTCAACATCGCGTTGTCCAAATTGGGTCCGGTGTATTCTGGGGCGGGAAGTTTGAATTTTAATGGATACTGCAAAAAAATAAAATGCAGAGATTACACAGGGCGTTAAAGTCTTCTCCAGGGCTGGGTTACTCGAGAACTACCGAATGCGAAAAAAAATACATAAATCGAAAAACCCAAAGAAATGACGTTTCTAACATGGGTAACTCAATGTCTCTGGACAAAATTTGCACCACCATTTTCGTGTTCCTGGTAAAAAGACCTTTAATTTGATATATAGGTCGACAAGGTTTGGATAAGTACTTCTATGGGGACAGAGTGACAGACAGACAGACGACACCGAAGCGAATACAATAGTCCGTCCCTTATACCTTTTTATTACTATTGTAAAAATAAAGGAAGGACGGACTAAAAAGCCTATTCAGAGGTTTGGGTGTAAGGCTGTAAGGAGTGTAAGGTTAAAGGGTTTAATTTTTAGAAACAAAAAAAAAAAAAAAAAAATCGTTGAGGAATGACAGAATGAAGTGAGGTATAAGTTTTAACTTGATGGCTTTGCATTGAGTTACCCATGTTAGAAACGTCATTTCTTTGGGTTTTTCGATTTATGTATTTTTTTTCGCATTCGGTAGTTCTCGAGTAACCCAGCCCTGGAGAAGACTTTAACGCCCTGTGTAATCTCTGCATTTTATTTTTTTGCAGTATCCATTAAAATTCAAACTTCCCGCCCCAGAATACACCGGACCCAATTTGGACAACGCGATGTTGACTTTGGACCTATTTCTGGAAGGCCAAGATTGGGTGGCTGGCAACAAAATGACCGTAGCCGATTTCTCCTATGCTTCCAGCATTGCTACCATGATTGTGAGTAAAAGATACCCAACGGTTGTGATATAATGGTATATAGATTATCCTGGAATGAAAACCATTGGAGGGAAGAAAAGAAGACGAAGGAGGAGATGAAGAAGTTGAATATGAAGAAGAAATGAGAGAGAGAGAGAGAGAGAGAGAGATGAAGAGGCTTATTTTAAATTACATCTGGAAAACATTTTACAAAGTGAAAATTGGGTATTTATTCTTCAAAGTTAAGGAAGTATAATGATTGTATTACCTACCTATATCTATTACACCATGCTTTGCACACGAATTTTGTTATTTGAGACGAAAGCAATCCGTTCCGAGAACCAAAACCAACATTATCCGTTCAGGATAAAATCCGCACCGAGCAGGAAGCGACCCCGCGACCTAGCTTTTTTTTATACCTATCTCAATTTATTTTTCAGGCCGCTGGCTACGACATTTCACCGTACAAGAATATTCAAAACTGGTATAACAAGGCAAAGAGTACAATGAAAGGATGGGACTACAATGAGGGTGGTGCAGCTAAAATTGGAGCTATTCTGAAATCCGCCCAAAGTGGTTAATGAGCAACTGCAATTTTTCTGTCATTTGTTATGCTTATTTGCATATAGTTGTTACGAGTATTATTATTATTATAATCCTTTTAGTTTTAGGATTAAAATAAACTAAAAACTATATTAGGTAAAGTATGTTACACTTAAAGTGACCTGTAGAACTCACTCAGAAAGGAGCCTTGCAATGGGGCCCAAAACCCAATGGTCAAATTTCCTTTATGTGTTGAGTTTTTTCACATTTTCTCACACAAATGAGCTCTGATCTTGAAATTTGTCGCGACGACCTATGAACTCAAAGCGAAAAAGTTTTAGATAACTGCACTTCAGTCGTTATTTTAAGACCGGTTTTAGCTTCACCTATGTTATGCTACGCCGATTTGTATCTACAAATTAAAACCTTTAAAGGATTAGATTCCTAGAAGCTTAACCCATTCTTTAGAACTGTTTGCCCCTACACTCCTTACAGCCTTACACCCAACCTCTGAGTAGGCTTTTTGTGTATGACAAGGATTTAAAGGATTTAATAACTCACAATGTATCTTTCCAGCATTCTCTGGTAAAATCTTGATTTTAAATCATTACATGAAAGTAAAATCGAAAAATCAAATCAATAATAATAATAATAAACTGAATATTAAACAAATTAGGTACCTAGGTACACAGGTACTGATTTTCTTTAATCACGATCGAATAAACTACGGGCTAAAAAATTCCCGAAGGGACGGACCCAGCTTGTTGTGTATGACAAGGATTAAATTTAAAGGATTTAATAACTCACCATGTATCTTTCCCGCATTCTCTGGGAAACGGTCCCCAGTTCAAAGTCCAACATTTGATTCATGACCGCCCTCTCTTCAATGTTCTCCGGAATCAAACCAGAATCTTTGCCATATTTCTCCACCAAATACTTCATAATGGCTCGACTGGAAATAATAAAATCATAGAGAAATCAGGACCCTAGTCTCATAGAAAACAACCAGACTTTTAGAGATCGATTACGGTGGCGAGGTTTTGTAAATACTCGACCTACCATAAACAGAACGACTTAGGATACATATGTCTGTAAGTATGTACAAAAATTTGGGGTGGAGTAATTTGGTACCTAACGACTGAAGGAATATGACTTCGGAATTTTTTCGTGGACTAGTGTCCCCAGTACCCAAAGATAAGTAATTTTACTGTTTTTTTCTAGGCATCTACCTTCGTCATGAGAAGACCACAGGTAGCTGGTAAAAGCGACATAAAACCTTAATAATCAAACAATCTAACCATTTTACGTAGATAAAAGGTTTTCGGACGTAATCATGCGTAAATAATGCAGAATGCAGGCTGAACGTAATGTATTCTTGATTACATTATTTAATGAAATTTATTTGAGTCCATTTATGAGCCTAATTAACCCATTAAGATTCTCTCCCTCTCTCCTTTTTCCTCCTTTCCTCCTTTTTCTTTTGTTGAAAACCTGACAAAATTGTTAAATATAGAACAAAAAAAAAAAGAATATTTTTGTAAATCTCAGTGTGCTGAATTGCTGATGCATGAACACAAAAGTTTTTTCAACCAAGAATACCTAATATTCAACCAAGAAAAGAATTTAACCCATAAAATAAACGAGACCTTGTTTGGACTGCTGGGCTAAAGGGACTTTTTAGTCTCATTCGAGCAGGATAAACAAGGTATATTCTAAAAAAAAAAAAAAAATATTACTTACCGAATGTTTACAAGGTACACCTACCTATTATTTTCATGCTGCTGATTGCTGGGAAAATAAAATAATACCTAATATTAAATATGTTTCCTTGACCTTCATAGAATTCCGAGGATCTAAAAGTGGAAATCCTCATTCATATTCATATAATTTTTACTTTCCTTATTATCCAATATCCATAGTACTTATACCTACCTTGCCCCCCTTGTTCCCCTATTTTTTAAACAACCTGTATTAGAAAAGAACACTCTTATGCATCTCATCGAAAGATTAGGTAATTAATTCTGCTACAATATTTATAAAGCGTTCTTTTTTTATAATTTTCATTTAGTAGGTAGCTAGGTAGCTAGTAACTAGCAAAAGGAAATGCATTAATGATTAAAGAGTTGCATGGGGCAGAAACACTGATTTAATCATAAACGCTTAGATAAAAGGAGAAAATTCTGATAAGAGCTACTAGTATAGTATACATACATATGTATAGGTAGGTATAAATTATGTTTTATACATATAGCTATATCTATAAAAGATTTTCATGTAAGCAACAATAAGAGTAATCCGAAGACTTAAATGAAACAGCTTTTCCTTAACGAAAGAAAAAGCAAATTAGAAAGAAAACTATGGAAGAAAACTGAAAATAATAATAATAAAGAACATTATAAACATTGTTAATAACTGCATTAAAATGAAACTTTTCACTCTTTTCAGAGGTTTCAGGACTGACTAAACTTGAAGGATTGCAACTTCCGAGAAAAGCTGAAAAAGTTTGTTTCTTCGTTAATAAGACTTAGGATCTGATAATAAATATTCTGTAGGGTGTGGGACGTTGGTACTTACTTCAACTGCCTTAGATTTCACTTTGGAGCTACCCTGAAATCGCCCTTAAATTTCCATTTGGTGTAAAGTAAACCTTAATTCATGAACAATTGTCGAAAATTCATGTTTCTACACTGAGCCGATGATCTGCCTAAAAGTTAAGGAGGGGAAACTTTACTAACACACTGTATACAAAGTAATATTATGCTCCTTAAGTCGTTTTCTTCCACTTTGTTTCCCTCCACAGTTTAATCTCCCTCTGTGCATCTGTAGTATAGAGTATGTAGCAAAACGGACAACAACGGGGGGTGCTCCCCTCTATTCCAACAAGACTTTATTAAAAATTTGAAAAACACATGATGGACCAGGAAAAAATATAAAGCTGTTAGATGGACCAGGAAAAAATATAAAGCTTTTAGATGGACCAGGTTTATAAAGCTGTTAGAGGCAGAGATGTGGAAGGTGTACCAAGCGGTATTTTCCCGTCATACCAAGGAAATGGGGACGCGGTCCGAGTAAAAAATAATAATCTTCAAATGTTGGTTTCCCTGTATAATGTTTTCCGGTGAACATGATACCAATATACATGGCTTTTCAAGGTATAGGTGAAAATATAACTAGGTAAGTTAATCTTCCAAGTAAAATATTAACGTAGCAATATTTTTTGCTTCGAGGGTAGTTTTGGAGTATCTAGGCTCAAGATTCTTTTGTTGTTGGAGCTACAATTTTATTAAACAATTATTTACTCATAACACGGTTGGCTGTTGTTGTTGGTTTTTTTTTTTTTTTTTCAAAAGTGTTATCGGATGTGCCTGATTTGATATATTTTTTCCATTGTTATTTTTATATTTTTTAGATGCCTATTGTTGTTGTTTTTTTATTATTTATTTATTTATTTACACACACCACCTCGCGTAAAAATAAATTATTACTGTCCCTTTCCCTTACTTCCTTACCTTTATTTTAGTTTATGGGATCATTTTTTCTGTAATGGGAATGGCGAAAAAAAAATTACCTTTCAAAAAAAGTACCTACTGTTACATTTTGAGAGATAAAATTTTGTTCATATTTCATTTAAAAAAAAACCTAGTCAGAGGGTATAATATGTATTACACAGAACAAAAATGACAGTAGGTATTACGAACGCAAATACAGGTATACGAGTGTCTTTACATAACAATGTATGCCTATATGATTGAGCTGTCAAAAGTTTTTAATGCTTCAATTTAATATTTACATTTGTAACTCCTACTATGCTTATGTTATGGAGAGGAGTTCTGTGTCTATAACTTTTATATTCAAAAGGATATGAAGACCACTAAATGGATGAGTGACATGAACAGCCATGCCTTAAGGATTTACTAGCAGAAATCCGGAGCGAAGCGATGGGTTTCGCCTAGTCTTTATTAAATTTATCCTCTACAAGTCTACAAAGCTATTTTCTTATTTCCTTTACCATCCTTCTCTCTCTCTCTGTCTCTCTCAATCCATTTAGATTTTTGCATTTTTTGCCTAGATATTTATCTACCTACTATATTTTTCTATCACAAACGTTATTTCTATTTCTCAAATAAGAGTGTGCAGGCCCGAATCCAGGTGGGGGGACCCAAGAATCAGAACAGTGCATGTCTTATGGCTTAGCTCGAGGTTGCTCCAAATCAGAGACCATTTTGTTTATAACAACATTTAGGGACAAATAGAGCCTGAAGGGGAGGGGGTTGGACCTCTTGTCCCCCCCCCCCTAAATACCGTCCTGAGAGGGGTGTCCTTCTTTCTCTTGCACTTTTCATTACCCTTTAAACTCTACTGAATAATGCAATTAAAATTATCCCCTTAACATCTCTCTCTCTCTCTCTTCTTTTGTATTCTCCTTTCCTATGGCCTTCTTTATCCCTATTTCTCTCTTTCTCTCTCTCTCTCTCTCCTTTCCTATTCTTCTCACCACCCTAACTGTCAATTTCTTCCTCTCCATCTTCTTGACTAACCTGTTTAGGGAGATTTCAAAGCTGAAAATATCCCAAGATACCTAATAGAGATTTACGGAGTTGATGATTTATTATTACTAGAATTAATACCTACGTGACTGACATTCATTTCCTGATAATGATAACCCCACGCTCTACAGCCAAATGATGTTGAAATTCAGTCTGCCTCTTAGGCAAGTAAAGAGCGGATCCACAAGAAAAGGGTACGAAGATTGACCATAACAAAGTCCCCATAGATCTCTATTACCTACTATGTGATGAAATGCTCAAATAATCTAAGATGAAATTTTCTGCCTTAGCTGGAACTGAACCCGCGCCCTTCTGTTTACCAGGCGAACGCCTCGACCACTACGCCACCGAGGCAGTTTTATGACTCCATCAAAATTAATTACAGCAGGAGAAATGTAATTGACACAGTATGGCCAACATAAAACCCAATGTCAGGGACACCATATGGCGAGAACCTGTCCAATTTTCCTCTTCCTCACCACAGACTTTGCAACCCCTATCTTGTCCCATATTCCCATCCCTTATCCCATATTTACTTCCCATATTGCACTCGTTTCTACATATTCCTTCAACCGCTGAGTCCCATGACGTAAAAATAAACAGAGATATAAAATTCACCATCCCTTCATACACTAACTAAATTCCTAACTGAATTACTCGACTAATCATATCAGGAAAACTTAATTTACACCCACAACCCACATGTGGAAAAGTGAACAATTTGTAACGGTGACAAAGTGATAATGGTGTGTAATATGTTTTTTCCCCATCATATATACCTAGGTACTGCAATTACTACATTTATGCTCCAAATCCTTTCTCTATTCTGTTTTCAAGACTTTTCTTATTATCTTTGAGGTCATTATCTCCTATGATATAATGTAATAGACTTCAAAGGATCTTTCTTCGTAATCCTGGCGTCTCCACTAGAAAATTGTATATTTAAATTTTGTATTGCATTATGCTACCTAAATCCTGTATTTAAATTAAATTAAAATTTGTAGATGTTCCATTTAAATTGTCTAATTTAAATCAATGTAAACTTCGAGTGCTAAATTAACTAAATTTAGAAATGTCCTTGTGAGAGTTAAAACAAGCCCTGGCAGCTTAAGTGGAAAATGAAAAGAGCAAATTTTGTCCAAAGAGTGACATTAATTCCCTTACCAGACGACAGAATAAGCGAATTTGTTTATTCCAAAAATGAAGGAAAATGCTAATTCTATTTTTATTTTGAAGGACTAATAAGGGTAATAGAAAGTAAAAAAAAAGTTTAAAGAATTTAATTTGGCAAAGGTTGAAAGTTGAAATTTAATTGAAAATCGTTCACAACATGCGAGGACATTGGAATTTCGAACTGAATGCTTTTACAGTCGGTGAATTTTAGTAGGTACCTTAGGTACTGTTCAACTGACAAGTAAATTTTAGCGAACTTTTAACCTAAATCACTTCCCCTTGATAGGTAAGACCTTAATTGCTATACTAAAGCTTTCTCTCTCTCTCATCCCCGGATTAAATCCAAATTAGCACAAAATAAGTACCTATAGGTGCATGAATATGTATGTACATCGTTTTGCATTTAAATGCACTTTAGGGCATTCCTATGTTTACGTCTAATACGTGATATTACATTGATTTCCCGGATAACATTATAGGAAGCTTATAAATGGACCAAGTCAATAGCTACGGTAAATTGTATCAAGATAAGCAAATAGATGCAACAATACCGTAGGTACGTAGGAATGAGAGGTATCTATACGGTATTCTTGCTTAAAGATACCTGCTCTTATGCACAACAAAATAGAGTAGGTATTGTATATTTGTATAAATATGTAGAGGAATACAGTCACGGAACCAAGTTTGTTTGCTTTCCTCTTGCAACAGGAGAAAGATAATGGTGAAATTTATTCCGTCTCCGCAATCATATTTATTCAAAAGAATAATGATCATAAAAATAAGAATAATAAAAACATAGTTTTAGAAAATTTCCTTAATATTTCTCTGGGTATCTTTTTTTCTGCATGTTTTGAAGCACGAGAAGTTTAAATTGAATGAAAAAGAGGTGGAAAATTAGCAGTTAAAATTTCATCCAGGCAAATCTATTTATAATAATTTCAGACAAAAAATATTTAGGCCCTGCTAACAGTATTTTTTACAAGAATATAACTCAGAATACATTCCTTTATGTGTAGCTAGCTGAAGCTTTAGATTTTGATATTCTGAATAATATGGTACCTACCTACCAACTTACGAGATAAAATTGGTATGAAATTTGTATGGTCGCCTGGAAACAATTTGATTATGCAATGTGCTAAGTACGTTATTCATAATATTTCTTATACCTACCTAAGTAGGTAGGTACCTTCCTTATAAAAATATACCTGTAAGAAAGAAGAAAAATAATAATATAGGTAGGTACCTATATCACCATTATTTTACTTCCTACATAAATCTGGTGTGGGTATCTTTAGATATCTACATTAGCTACACTTGTAGGTACCACATAAATATACTTAGATGTAGGTATCATGTAAGTTTTACTATAAAAGTAATATCCTGTTTGGGGAATTCAGTGTGTAGGTACACATTATTACCGGTATCTACGTAGAGATACATATACATTATGGGTACCTTCCAATCTTTCCCTAGGGTAGAGCTATTTACCTACCTAACTTTTTAGACCATAAGTTTACTGAGGTTATCTTTTTCCAAGACATAAAAAGTAGGGAACGTGAAAAATGGGAAATAATAGGAGTAGCTATGGTTATATTTATTTACAGCAGTCCTGTATCCAGGATTTTAAAGAGGGGGGAGGGGCAAGAATATAAGCAGGTGACTTATTGGGGGAGATTGGGTTGTAATACAAATTTTAGGCAGATATTTTAAAGTATTATTACTTTTAGGGGTCCCTAAATGTCCGAGAAGGGGGGATGCCCCTAAATACGGCCTTGGCATACAGTATACTCTATACATACCTGGGTATATTTTATTCTTCAGCCACCATAAGAAGCTTGCTTGAAGAGGGTAAGTTTATCCTTGGTAGCTCACAGGTGTTCCTGATGCCTTCGTAATATCAAGACTGGAAGGAAAGTCTTGCACACATCACAAAATTCAAAGAAAAATTTCTCTTGCCAATTTGATATTCACACACAATATAGGTATTTATAGGATAGGTGTAGGTGTATGTGGAAGGATATTTTGCCATATTGGTAGTTTGAAAGAAACCCTTGCTCAGTCTACTGTGCTAAAATAAACCTCTTCAGATCTAACATCTGGCGCGGCGTCCCTTGGGCCAGCCACTCACTATCAGGTAGACCTGACAGGTACTGCTAAAAAGGCCCCCCTGTCAGATCTATCTGATACCTGATGAGCACACATACTATCAGATAGTCTATCAGGTAGATCTGATAGGCGGACCTGATCAGGTGTACCTATCAGGTCTACCTGATAGTGAGTGACTGGCCTTAGACACGTTTGATAATGCCAGAGATAAATAACCGATTCCGATGGCGCGCCATCTTGGACCAGTTCCGTTTACGAAAGGAAAAGATACCTGATATTCTTCTTGACATACGACCCTCAGGCTTTACCCCCACCTTGTGGTTACCTTTTACTTATGAGTCTTTTTTGCCTCGGTGGTATAGTGGTCAACACTCTAGCCTAGCCTGATGGTAATCAGGATTGTATGGGTTCAATCTCAGCCGACGCGCAACGTATAAAATTTTATCATCCAAATTTTATGAAAATTCGGCGACACTAGGGACTCTTGAGACTCTTATTAAGTCCTATTCGAGAAGTATAAATACTCGTAAGTATTAGCTATAATTTTTATTGCCATACGTCATAGGTACGTCATACGGATGTTGATTGAGAGCTATGGGGCTCATTCTCCAAAAGGAATAATAAAGCTGTGCTTACATCAAGCTCCTCATTACTGGGGGAATTGCAGCGCAGTGCTTAATGCATGCTGCATTCACCTTACTTTACAGTAAAAGGAAAGTAAATAGGTATAACAGCGTCCCTAGGTGTATAACAACATCCCTTTCAGGAATATAATTGGGACACAGCCGTCTTGAATTGCTAAGCTTTCCATCGAAGTGACATTTTGCTTGTAAGAAGGAGAGAAATACCAATATAGGTATACATACCACATGAGGTAGATATGAAATGTGAAGAAGTTGAACGGAAAAAACAATCCATCCTACGTCAACCGTTTTTATTTCATGCTCCTTTTTTAAGAGCAACCCTACAAACATGAAAAGTAAATTGGTCGTAAACAGAAAGCAAACAATGAATGGGGATGTATTGCTCTAAACTGGGTAGTTTCAAATTCTCATTGAGAACAGGAATTGAAAAAGTGAGCAATTCTCGAGGAAGAATTTGAAATGACTTATCTAATAAATAATTGATGTGTGTACCTACCTATTTACAAATGTGTAGATTCCGCACATGTAAAATGTAAATGCCCCCCCGTGTAAAATGTCACAGAAGGGATTTCATTCGTTGAAAGCTGTCTTCGCTTTAATCCGTTTCAACCTTCTACCGTTTTCCCCTGTGACCCTGGCGTTTTCATCCGCAAGATTTCTTTCTTCCTACCTTTTTAGCCCGTCCTTCCTTTAATATTACGATAGTAATAAAAAAAAAAAAGGTAAAAGGGTGGGCTATTGTACCTATTCGCTTCGGTGTCGTCTGTCTGTCCCCATAGAAGGACTTATCCAAACCTGGTCGACCTATATATCAAATTAATGGTCTTTTTTTTGCAGGAACACGAAAGTGTGGTGCAAATTTTGTCCAGACAACCATAAAGCCAAAAAACTGGTTTTTGGGGGATTTTTTTCACATTTTCTCACACAAATGAGCTCTGATCTTGATATTTGTTGCGACGACCTATGAACTCAAAGCCAGAAAGTTTTAGACAACACTTCAGTCGATAATTTAAGACCGGTTTTAGCGTCACCTATGTTAAGCTACGCCGAGCAAGGCAAATAAATGGATGGGTGACTTCAATATTAAAAAGGAATAAAGAGAGAACGGGCTCTAGTATTGATTTTAAATCATTACATGAAAGTAAAATAAAAAAAATCAATTCAATAATAATAATAATAATAATAATAATAATAATAATAATAATAATAATAATAATAATAATAATAATAATAATAATAATAATAATAAACTGAATATTAAACAAATTAGGTAGGTACATAGGTACTGATTTTCTTTAACCACGATCGAATAAACTACGGGCTAAAAAATTCCCGGAGGGACGGGCCCAGCTTGTTTTATTTCTTCAAATGTAATCTTAACGCGGGAGAGGAGGAATAGGAAAACAAAGAAGGGGAAGGAAGAGACACATCTCAGGTACTTTAGGGAAAGGGGGAGCAAAGGGGAAGAAAGGAGAAGGATAATTTTCAATTGTAATAAAAGGATATGTCCCTATGACAAATGATGATACGAGAAGTGAAATGAAGTGAGTGAGGCTGTTGAAGGAGATTTTTGCTTTTTGAGAATTTCGAGTTTTTGTTGTTCCCTAGATAAATTCATCAATCAGAGCCCCATTTTTTATTTTATTTTATTTATTTATTTATTTTTTGCCATTGTTGGCCTTACGATATACCGTACCTACATTATATGTTATAAGGCCAACAATTACCGAACCGAAAATGTTGTTAGGGACGATACTGCATTGGTAACTTTTATACTGCTTAGTGGTCATTACACTGGGCCTGGAAAGCAGAAGATCCGGGTTAACTCCCCAGTCCCAGCAAAGTCTGCTTTTTTTAGATTTAGATTTGTGCTTTTGGGTTTTAGAATGCACTCAGACTCATACTGACAAGCGAATGATGATGAAACACGATAAAAATATTATAATAAAATATCTAGGTACTGTTCGTTCTCGGAACGGCTGACTTTCCTCCTATCCCATCTTCCTTCTCTCTTCGATTTCGGGACGATAAGACCCTAGCAGTTACAGTTCCCTCTGTCAAACCTCTTAAAAAAAAGTTTTTTTTTTTTTTTTTTTTTGTAGGCAACGAGTTTGCTCCTGACCCTCCTTGTCGTCACAGTCATCAGACATCGGGCTGAAAAATTACCCTGCTGTTACTTCTCAGATGTCATGTGTAACAAAAGACGAAAGCACTAACAGTAAGCTTCATTTTTCTCAAGACAGGGTCATCTACAAGGAGAAATTTTGAGTTTTTGTATATAAAGAGAAAAGAACCCTACATGGAAAAATATAAGAGAAAGAGTAAAAACCGTATACCTATCTACATAACCCTCCTACCATTCGTCAGCAGAAAAGGTACCTACAACTTTTACGTACACCCAGAAACAACGGAGTTGACAGAAATTTGACATTTCTCATAGGTACATAATAATTACCTATGTTTACCTGTACATTAAAATAAATTAAAAATAAAATAAAATTGTTGTAATTTGAACCATAAGAATAGAATTTCCCCGAGTTGAATGTACTAACTCTTTGGCACGCAATAACCCTCATACCCACACCAAAAGAGACGTAGAATATTATTATTACACACATAGGTACATACCTACAAAAATGCAGAGTTATTCAACATAGGTATACCCACTACCTACTAATACTCAGATTGGGGAAAAAGAAGACATGTACGAGGAGGAGAAGAGGGAGGAAGAATAAGAGGAGAAGGATAGAGAGGAAGGACATGAGGAGGAGGAGGGGAATCAGCAAGGAAGTTCAAATGCCATATTGCCATACTATTTTGCCAAATTTTAGCAAAATTTGGAAAAATGCCATAAAAAGGCTAAAAAGCCTTATTTTGCCATATTTTAAGCATTTTTAGGGGAAAATAGAAAACAAAAAAAAAAAAAAAAAAAAAAAAAAAAATCCAAAGAACCGTACGCAAATAGTGGTTATGCATTTGGGGAAACATATAGCATGAAAGGTGAATTCCTACGTAAAAAGTCCTCAAAAATCCATATCTGAAGTCAAAACAGTGAAAAATTATTTTAAAACCTTGAAAATTCAATTTTTATTTGACTTTCCAAGGAAAAATGTAAAACAATTACCTACCTCTAATTCTTTAAAAAATTGCTAATTTTGCCATGTTTTGAAAAAATAAATGCAATATTTTCCCAAAATAAGTGCCATATTGCCATGCTTTTTAGTGCCATATTTTGGAAAAATAAGTGCCATATTCTGAACTTCTCTGGGAATTAGAGAGGAAGAAGAGAATGCGATTTACTTCTGTCACGTGAATACGTTGGATACTACATCAGGTCAGTGTAACGTGTGTGAAAAATATTTACCTCCCTCCATTTATATTTCCCTTCGTCCGTTTTATCGTTTCGTACAACTTTACTTTGCACCCCTCTCCATACCTAATAGCCTCTAATACTCTTGTATGTACCTTCTTTCCCTCACCTATCTCCCAATTTATATTCCTGCGTGATTTTACCTCTCTTCTCAATTTTGTTCTTCCTTGGGTATTATCCCCTAATACTCTGTCTTCTCTCCCCTTCTCTTCCTTCTTTTACCTTTTCCTTATTTCCCCTCATCCCCATAAAATTTTACATACAAGATGTGAGTAGGTATACGAACCTACCTTTCGTTTTAATTCCATCATTCCTGCCAGAACCCTTGTACCTAAAATACATTTTCACCCCTACCTTTTACGTCCATAATTCCTGTCTATTCCCTAAAGTCTATTACATCCCTGATGCATTTAACAGATCAAGCCTGTAAAAAGAAGTGTAAAATCTATATTTACACTCCTTTCCAAAAGAGTGTAAACTTACAAAAACTTATGTAACCCCAACAGCATTACCTACAGTGAAAACGATGTTTTTCGTTAAAATTACAAGACAATTTATGTTATCTACATTATTATCTAAGCATTCTAAGACCTACGAATACGTATCTACATTCTACATACATTATTATTTAAGCTGTAAATTCCTGGGGATCGAAGAGGAGGTTTCGAAATCCATAATCCAAAGGTTCAGCGTAATCCCAAAAGGCCAAAGTCGGGCGAGTAAACACTTTTTTTCCCTCCCTAAAAAAACGCCTTGTGTGTGGATATCATTATAAATT
The DNA here is from genome assembly GCF_000475195.1 of Diaphorina citri. Lineage (NCBI taxonomy): Eukaryota > Metazoa > Arthropoda > Insecta > Hemiptera > Psyllidae > Diaphorina > Diaphorina citri. The sequence goes on from NW_007378168.1 coordinate 29,663, forward strand.
TAATCGGGATTAACACAAGCTGTACGTGCGTGTGAGGGAAAATTTGAGGCCTCATGTTGATAATTGAATCCAATGTGGAACAGCGGGTTTGATATTACCTACAACATTTTTTTATTTTTGTTCTGTTACAAAAAGAGTGGAAAATGTGCGTTCTTTAGGGTAGGTACCTAGGCTTTATCATTTTATCCCGAGCGCCTTTATTTTTTAATAATATACATATAGCTACCTACAATCCTACATGAGTATACAGTCATACTCATACTTATTGTTAATGTTTTCTTTTTAAGTACCTATCGTTTGTTATTCTTAATGTTTAGTTTTTTTCTTTGGTTTTTTTTTTTTTTTTTTTTTTATAGTGAAAGGTCAGACTTCATCTTGCATGTCAGACCGAATGTCAAATAAAATACTGCTTATGTGCTTATTGCTTATAAGTACATAGGGATAGTCATATACTGTCATATGTATATAATTTATTGCATTCCAAGTACCTACCTAGAGCTTCTTATTTACAAAATGACTAAAAATCCCTTATTATTCATGCATCAGTATGCTTTTTTAAAGACATTTCATTAAAATATCAACCAAGTCGGAACTACGAGTAATCTCCCAAGAAACATAATAGATTAGTAGGTATATAAAAACTGTGCAACTTTTTCTTTGTTTATGTTCCAATGGCTTATATTCGGATTGAACTAAAAAATGTACTATCATGAGAAACTACCTTGTTTTATATACATTACTATCAGAACTGCAGTCAGTGAAATATTACATTTATTTTTCCTTTATGGGGTATTACGCTTTATAGGTATTGTTCACTTTATAAGTATTGTACACTTTATAGGTATTGTACACAGTGCACTTTATAAATGAGGCCAAAGTCAGCACATTACGAATTCACGAATCATATTTCAACGAACAAACGATATTTCATGTTTCCAAAAACAGAAAGGAGTTTCCAAAAACAGTTGGTAGGGAGAAGAGTGAGAGAGAGAGAGAGAGAGAGAGAGAGAGGCAGACTTAGAAAAGGAAAGAGTAAGAGAGAGAAGGAGGAGAAAAAGAGACAGAGTAAGAGAGGGAAAGAGAAAGGGAGAGAGAGTGAGAGGGGAGAGTAAGATCGAGAGAACGAGAAGAAAGAGAGAGAGAGAGGAGAGGGGAAAGTGAGAGAGAGTAAGAGAGAAGAGGAGGAGAGTAAGGAAAGAGAGAGAGAGAGGAGAGGGGAAAGTGAGAGAGAGTAAGAGAGAAGAGGAGGAGAGTAAGAGAGAGAGAGAGAGAGAGAGAGAGGAGAAAGGGAGAGAGAAAGAGAGAAAAACGCATATGTTATTGTGTTGCATATGGAGGTGTTGTTTATCTACAATAACACCTGCTGTTGAAATGCTTAGAGAAAGCCAGAGAGAGAGAGAGAGAGAGAGAGAGAGAGGAGAGAGGAGAGAGAGAGAAGCAATTAAGTGAATGAGAGTGTCAGAAAAATATTGTATAGGATTTATTGAGGAACAACCGAACATTGATAAATTGTACGTGTCGCATCTGTTGTGACAATTTTATTTTGCAGACTAGATTAATATGTACCATTTCTCAGGAAAATACCACTGAGAGCAGTGATGGCCCAATAGGATTCCTCAGAAGTGCGATTTTGCTGCAGAAAAAAATGTGGTTTGGAAAATAAATTGAATACCTAGATACCTAAATTTATTAAATTAGTAAGGTATTTACTTATACCTAGAGGTAGATACCCGAAATATCTACATACTCTTAAATGTTCTAGGTGATGCAACCTACATGTTTAAATGTGTTTGCTTAGAAATTCGGTAGAATGGAAAACGTTGAAGCAAGAAATTTGTTCATATACATAATTATTATAGGTAATATGCAATCAAAAAGAAATTTCGGTAGCATGGAAAACTTTAAACATAGTTACCTACATACTTACGAGTGCATACATACAAAGCAAGAATTTGTACATAATTTTAGTATAATAACATTAATAACTAAGTATCTATGTATAATAAAAGCAATAATAAAGATAGGTATGTGTGAAATTTAAACTAAAGAAAATTGGTGCATAGTGCATCATAGGTACACGACGCATTTAATTTCAAAAGAATTTCTCATGAGAAATATTTTCAAACTCATGCACCCAAAGATTTTTTAGTGCAAAGTGAGACGCCATTAAAGCGTTATTATGCTTATGAACGTATCAGGAAAATAATTTATCAAAGAGAAAGGGAACTTGGATCTCCTAAAACATGCACAACATTTTCATAACAAATTTTCGTCAGTAGATGATTTCTTCAAATACCCATAATGTAGATCCCAAGGACAAGTTGAACATAGATCCTGGATCCTTGACAAAATGGAGTGAGCGTGAAGCCATGTGATGTGTTCTCATCCAATTGAACTCTTTGCGATTTAAAAGAGGAAGAAAAATAAGAAGAAGAAGAAGAAGAAGAAGAAGAAGAAGAAGAAGAAGAAGAAGAAGAAGAAGAAGAAGAAGAAAGAAACATGAATTTTGTCAACAAAGGAAAACCCCAATACCTCAGAAATGCGGGCAGTGAACATACAACACGTGCAAATCACGGAACGTTATTGAATCTGTAAGATGAGTAATTGTTTGAAATACAAAATACAAACAGAAATACTCCGAAGAAAGAAGAATAGAGAAACTGAGAGAACAAATAAAGACAACATAGAACAGATGAAAACCGAAACTTTTGATTTGAGAAAACGGTAAACATCTAAACTACTAACAATGAGAAGTCATTGAAGAGAAAAGAAAGCTGTTCATAAAGAACACAGAGGTAAAACCAGCAGTAATGTACGTATGAGGGTACCTACCTTTACAGTCATACCTGTACATCATTTTCTTTGTCTTTCAAGCTTGGGTATGGTTTCAGTGCAGTCATCATACCAGCTTGGAGCATTCTTTTTTCACAACGTGTTTTATGATAGTTAAAAAACCAGGGAGAGAAAAAAAAAGGAATTTTTTTCCGTCTCCTCCTCCTCCTCCCCCTCCTCCTTTTTAGTTCTTGTTTGTTTTTATTATTAATTTTCTTTGTTTACATTTTATAGAGCGAGGGAAGATTTATTTCATTATAAATCAGTACCGAACATTATGAAATTTTATTGTAGTCGGGTCTGCCTGGACTATGAATGAGACATTATGAAATTGTAGTCGGGTCTGGAGCTTCAAGACTAGTTGTGTAGGTGATTTACTAGAGTTGTGATTCCGGTTCTGTAATCAGTGGTAATTGCAAGGCGTGGCCGTCGGAATCGGAAGAGAGAAAAAAATACACTGGACATTTTAAAATCTACATCTCGTACACATTACACAAGCATGTATGTATATCTTAGAGAAACGTACTGAAGTATGTGAATGAAAGACAAAAAAGTTCAACCTACTCTTTTTACGACGAAAAGTTTAAAGTTTACCTTCTGACTATAAATTGAAATTTACAGGCTGTATCACTACCAAAACATCAGAAATGGTAATGACACAAACTAAGTTGGTTACCGAAACGGAAAAAAAAGTTATCACCGCGAAAAAGTTTGCATTCACACAGCAACAGCACACGAATAGGTGAAAGTTTTTGTCCTTTTCTTCAACTTGGAAAAGTTTCAAACTCCCAAAAAGGTATGCGGAATGTCTGAAAATTATAAACGAGAAATCCTTACCTTCCATAGCATAGGTTGGTAATATTACAATATTACATAGCTTCACTAATACTCGTATCTATCTGAAATTCTGAATAAATAAGTACGTGCCTTCCACAGGTCACTTCGACAGCCCAAAGGATAACAGATAGCAAAAAATTGATGAATTTTATTAAATATTAGTGGAAAGTGGACCCTCTCAAACTCAATAATATTAAAATCGATTAATTTATGTACTCGTATTTACCGAGTACCTGAGAAAATATTAGGTAGAATAGAATGTACCTTGTTTATCTTGCCCCAATAGGACTGAGAAGTCCCAAGGAATGATATTGGGTAAATAATACATTTGTTACTTTGTTCTTTTTGTTTCAGATCAACGCCAGCAGCAATGTCAGATGAGTCGGATTTCGTCATCACTCCATCGTCCACCAACCTGACGTCCAACGTCAAGCTGTTAGAAAAGACGTCAGAAATCCTCTTCCTACTCAGACTGTACGAAAAATGTGAGGCCCAGAAGAAAGATTTCGACCACGTTATGTTCAATGGTGAGTGGTGACTTGAAAATAACATTACCTTAAGCATCTAGTAATTATTTTGGTAAATAAATTGGTAGGTAATTAATGAACAACGTTCTTGTAATTGTTATATAATTACAGTTATTTTATGTGTACCTACTTAAATTTCAAATTTATACATCCCGACAAATTTATCCCTTTTGGTTCACAATGGAAATTCCATCGCTCATTTTAATTCCAACTCATTTTCTCATTATTATTTTTTCGAAATAGGTACCTACCTATTCCAGAACAATAAATTATACCCTTCAAGTGGAGGCTTCCTTTCCCACCTTTTCTCCTTAGTTCACAAGAAATAAGAATACTTAAAGGAGAAACACAATAATAGAGGGAAAAGAGGAAGGGAAAAAATAAATAATGGAAGTAATAATGAAAATGATAAGCATGACAAGAAATTTTTCTTCTTACAAAGCCAAAGAAAATGAGAATAAAAGTGGAACAAGAAGGAAAATGAAAGGATTAGTAAATAATAAGAAAATGTTCCACTTTTATCTAAACAATCTAAAGCCTTTTCAATTTCTATTAACGACAATCATAATCATCTACTCGTAAAGTCGTTTTCCAGGCACTTTCTCACCTCACCTCGCCCTGAGACATCCTTATTATCCAGAATATCCAGTCTTTTAAGAAATCGAGAACCTGCTGCAAGTTTGCAGTTTTCAAAAGATAATGCTTCCATTATTTCTGCAGATAATCTAACTAAGGTACCTACATAACTAAGTTTAGTATAAAGTATACTATGTACCTACTTATTTAGGGCGGTATAAATAAACTATTAACAAAAATATGTACCTACCTACTTAGAATGAAGTTGTTTCTTTAGAAGACAAGGAACAGCTACTGTTATACTCGTAATGTATTACCTTATTATATTTCATAATACTTTTATATCTAGGAACGTATATCTAATTTTTTTAATTATGCATGTATCCAGATCCAGAGTGTTCTTATACACATTAAATTTATGTATTATGAAGATATTATGACGTACCTATATCTACTTATGGAGAATGCCTTTGTTGAAAAAGTTTAAAAAGCTTTCTTGTGTTGCGTAGGAAAAAAGGTTGAAGTAAATAATAAAATATACCTAGTTATTGTATATCATTATATGACGCTATTACCTAAAGGCCCAAAAAACTTTACTTACATAAGATTCTAATATTATATCTGCTATCATATAAAATTTAATACCTATTCGTTATAAGGTTTGTGATTAAATAAAACCACAAATCCATATCCTTTCCTGTTAAACAAAGTATTTGTCCACACACAATGAAATGTAAAATGTACGAGTACCTACATGATTATTATGTATCTAGGAACAATATAAAATTGAGAGAGGACATTCAACGTTATTTCTTCTTCACAGGATTCGCTTTGAGGACATGTCTGGAAAATGGAACCTGGTTTCAGCATCCTGTGACGAGGAAGTTCTGGTCTAACTATACCACCTGTATTGACATTGAGGATCTCAAGGTAAGAGTGGATGAAAATGACAAAAAGTAACCTAACCCAAGACGGTACATGAAAATATTTTCTGCAGATATTTTGTTATTAAACTACTTATTGGCTAAAAATATCGTTATTAACTCCGGCTTGATGTGATTTTTTTCAACTTTTCCAATATAAACGCTCGATAGCACCTTCTTTTCATTTTAATATTAATCTTTCCTTTTAGTGGTTAGAGATAGTTACCTAGAAATAGGTATACATTATACATTATGTACCACCTAGGTACCAGCTCTCTAACCACCTTGAACTTCATGTTTCAAACTTTATCTCTAGGTAAGTCAAAATTAAACTTGTTGAAGCATGCAAATTTCAAATCGTCAAACTTTTGTTCCCAGATTCGACGCTCTACTGTCCGACAATGTTCGACGGTTGGTCCTGTTGGAACGCCACTTTGGCAGGAGAAACGGCCAGAACTCCATGTCCAAACTTTATCGTAGGATTCGACAGCAGACGTAAGTTTTTAAATGGGACCAAAATTCTTTGTATCCTCTTCACAGTCATTTAATTCTGGCAAATACATAGATTTATATTTCATATAGCTGATGCATTTGATGTGCCTATGCAGCCTATAATAGGTAGGTACCTATTTCTCGGTTCGTATATTACATAGGTACTTTTCTCACCTACTTAGATATGTAGTTAGGAATCTAAGTAAAGTTTAAAAATCATATGCTTATGAATCTAAGTAAAGGTTTAAACAATCATAATATATGTTTATTTACCAATAAAAATAGAAATTAGGTACCAAAAGAATATTTGTCCCTTTCTCTGCTACCTCTTTTTAGTCCGTCCTTCCTTTATTATTACAACAGTAATAAAAAGGTATAAGGGACGGACTATTGTATCCGCTTCGGTGTCGTCTGTCACTCTGTCTGTCTGTTCCCATAGAAGGACTTATCCCAACAGAGTCATTTGCTTGAGGCAGCCTCTATTTCATGGCTAATTGAAAAGGTACTCTAAATTACCAGGAGTAATGACACAGCTCATTCCCATCATAATGATTTAGTCAACTTCAATGCTGGTATCCAAAAAATCAGGGTACGTACCCAGTACGAACCTAGGTACTCGCATTATAATTGAGTAAGCTATTGGAATCACGTCTCTACAGTTTTTCCACGCAAGGAAAAGAAATGTCTATATTAGCCTTTGTTGTATTTTTATACAGACTGTATAGATATATCCAAACCCATAGAATGTTATTATGTATTACACACGTAGGTAATAATACATATTACAAACAAAGCGTGGGAAACCCGAAGCCTTTGTGCGTTGAATTTTCTACTCCACATGAAATTCATTATTCTGTGGAGTTTTCTTTTTTGGCAATGAAAGAAAGTTTCCCTTAGAAAGGAGCCTAGTAGGTACATTAGGCTGTTTCTTATTTTCCCTTAGGTAGTTACAGGCTGTATACTTAATATTTATTAGGTCTCTTCACAGTATATGTATACCTAATATAAGTACCTATTTCCAAACTACAAATACTTGGATGGTCTTGGTCAATGAACTCATTCATTCACACACTGATCGCTCTACCTCCAGAACCGCAACACCTAGAAACCCGAAATTTCGTGGTAATATGTATTACAAAGATGTTCTAGGTGTGCAATAAACGAGATCTTTGCTGAAAATATTCAAACCGGTCTCAAGTTATGATCAATTTTCCGTGGCGAAGCACGGACAACCTGGTACCTACTATAGAGTACTATAGTCACGGGATTCACGGGCAACCTGCTATAATATAAGCTAGGTAGGTATAACTTGGATGGTCTTGGTCAATGAACTCATTCATTCACACACTGATCGCTCTACCTCCAGAACCGCAACACCTAGAAACCCGAAATTTCATGGTAATATGTATTACAAAGATGTTCTAGGTGTGCAATAAACGAGATCTTTGCTGAAAATATCCAAACCGGTCTCAAGTTATGATCAATTTTCCGTGGCAAAGCACGGACAACCTGGTACCTACTATAGAGTACTATAGTCACGGGCAACCTGCTATAATATAAGCTAGGTATAAGTCTTTTAAAAATCATTTCAAGCTTCACGACCATTTTCTTTCTCAACATGAGAACTAAAGCACCATCGTCATTACCAGACACTCTAATCAGTCTAATCTCTTACCAGCTCTATTAGCTATTGAAAAGCAATTTTTCTTTCCCGTAAGAAATATGCAGGGCACGTATTGGACATTTATCCCTGATATTTTTCTGACGAGCTTGAGAAATGAGAACCTAAGTAGGTGCCTAACGTGACATCTGCCTCATAGATCTATTACCTACAGGGCCTATTACCTACAGGGCCTAACACACGGAGGAATGGCCTAATTGCCCCTGGGCTCCTAAATTGGGCTTGGAGTCAGCATTTTTTTTTTTTCAAGGAAAATAAAATACGGCTAGAGGTAAAAAGAAGTGAGGGACCAGAGTTAGCACCGGGGCTTTTTTGTCCCCCTCATTTGGAGAATTGTGTCAGCTCCCATGGCGTAGTGGTCACTGCGCTCGCCTTGCATGCGGGAGACCCGGGTTCGATTCCCGGGAGCGCACCACGTTCTATTCAAAAAACCGTTTTACGCAAAAAGGGCGAAAAATCCATATTTCCCTTTTTGCACCCAGCTCCTCAATTTTTTCTACATGTTTGTCTTTTTTTTTTTTTTTTTTTGCCACTGTCAGCTTTACCATATAAAAATAGGTAGGTACATAGAGGTTAGGAATAGAAAGACGTTTGCCTCTACGCCAAAATCAAATCGAGAAGGATAACAGGATAGGAGAAAGCAAGTCGAAAAACTTGTTCTGAAAACGAACCCTATCTGTTTAGGATAATATTCACCAACAATAAAATTTAACAATTTAGTTCCCCAGGTACCTACCTATATCTATTTCTCAGTTGTTGTTTTAATGGCAAAAAGAACGGCTTGATTATAAATCTAACTAAGGTACCTACATAACTAAGTTTAGTATAAAGTATACTATGTACCTACTTATTTAGGGCGGTATAAATAAACTATTAACTAAAATATGTACCTACTTAGAATGAAGTTGTTTCTTTAGAAGACAAGGAACAGCTACTGTTATACTCGTAATGTATTACCTTATTATATTTCATAATACTTTTATATCTAGGAACGTATATCTAATTTTTTTAATTATGCATGTATCCAGATCCAGAGTGTTCTTATACACATTAAATTTATGTATTATGAAGATATTATGACGTACCTATATCTACTTATGGAGAATGCCTTTGTTGAAAAAGTTTAAAAAGCTTTCTTGTGTTGCGTAGGAAAAAAGGTTGAAGTAAATAATAAAATATACCTAGTTATTGTATATCATTATATGACGCTATTACCTAAAGGCCCAAAAAACTTTACTTACATAAGATTCTAATATTATATCTGCTATCATATAAAATTTAATACCTATTCGTTATTTCTTCTTCACAGGATTCGCTTTGAGGACATGTCTGGAAAATGGAACCTGGTTTCAGCATCCTGTGACGAGGAAGTTCTGGTCCAACTATACCACCTGTATTGACATTGAGGATCTCAAGGTAAGAGTGGATGAAAATGACAAAAAGTAACCTAACCCAAGACGGTACATGAAAATATTTTCCCCTTCAAAAGGTTTATTTTCCTTTTTAAAGGTGTCAACCATCGATCGATGAACGATCAACGGCCGTTGACTATGTGTGGACACACCTTTATACTAAGAAGATCTGACCTCTTTTGAGGATCATTTCCTCCCTTTAGGAAAATACGGAAATTAGTTCAACCACTATTATTAGGTAGTATGGTAGCGCCTGTACTAAACCATTTCAGGCCATCGGAGGTCTAAGTCTAATTTCAATTTCCATTGGACCATCGCAGCGTTGAGTTTTCTGAAAGAAAAATCCACTTAACTTGTGTTCGTGTAAAAATCTAGGATTTTGTATTAGGAACAACCTAATATAAAATTCTGTGGACTCTGCGAAAAAAAGTCAAACCTGATTGTACTTGAGTAGAAACGGCCTACGTTCCCCCAGATAGCAATACAAACAAAAGCTTATCGCACAGAAACGGAAAATTACATGGGGGACAGTCAAAATGTTGGGGGACTCAGATGTGCGTTCGTTTTCAGGGATAGAAAAGGAGGAGGGAGAGAAAATGTCCGGGATACACATGTTTTATTAAAGATAACGTTAAATATTAATTGGATAATCCTGATGCTCGCTTTCTCGCCTTCTTCAACTCTCCAGATACATATTTCCTATAAAATTATTTATGAAGTTTTTCAATACTATCTGGACAACCTTGTGTCCATATCCCGGAGGAAAAATATTACTTCCTATGTAGGAAGACTCTTTGGACATCAAAGTAGTTCTTTGGACTTGAAAAAAAGTAATCCGAGCAAATATGTTTTAATTTTCATTATTCCTGAAAAAGAATGCCTGTGGCCATCATGAAATTGAATAGGTACCTACTTATGAAAGCATAAAGGTCGTAGATTTGAAGGAAAGTCTTTAGAAGGTAGGTATGATTATATATCTCTATGCCTAGTTTGTCCTATCTTGTACCTACGATTAAAGGAGTTTTGAAGGAAAGGTTTTGCAGCTAACTAGGTATAGGTAAATAGGTGCTTTCTTGTCACTAATAAATTTCCTCTTGTACCTATCTATGCAAGACTGTGTTAGGAAAGGGAGTTTTCAGTCTCATTCTGGCAGTATAAACGGGGTATATTATATTCTAGCATGCAAGTTTTGCATAATGTACCTACGTAAATAATTGGTGTGTACCCTTTTACTGTACCCAAGGAACATACAGAATACACGAGAGAATTTTCTCATAAAAAAGCCTCTCATGCGGTATTCTAATGCATATGAGTGTTGCTGTCAGTCAACAGTTTTCTTCTTTCCTCAAGTTGCCTCTTTATGAACACGATTTTCCACGGGCCTTGGCTCTGACCTCTCCTAACATCATAATATCCTACCGTAACGATGAGATGACGGTAATAAAGTGCTTTCTATTATAGTAGAATGATCCTTCCTCTTTCTTCATCCTTCATTTTATCCGTAAAAAAAAAGAAAAAAAATCATTTTCTCCGTAAAAAAATCTATTATGCACAGTGTTGGGCGGAAGAAACATGGGGATTCAGCGGCTTTAGACACACAAAAAATTGAACATGTAACCAATATAAACGCTCGATAGCACCTTCTTTTCATTTTAATATTAATCTTTCCTTTTAGTGGTTAGAGATAGTTACCTAGAAATAGGTAGATATTATACATTATGTACCACCTAGGTACCAGCTATCTAACCACCTTGAATTTCATGTTTCAAACTTTATCTCTAGGTAAGTCAAAATTAAACTTGTTGAAGTATGCAAATTTCAAATCGTCAAACTTTTGTTCCCAGATTCGACGCTCTACTGTCCGACAATGTTCGACGGTTGGTCCTGTTGGAACGCCACTTTGGCAGGAGAAACGGCCAGAACTCCATGTCCAAACTTTATCGTAGGATTCGACAGCAGACGTAAGTTTTTAAATGGGACCAAAATTCTTTGTATCCTCTTCACAGTCATTTAATTCTGGCAAATACATAGATTCATATTTCATATAGCTGATGCATTTGATGTGCCTATGCAACCTATAATAGGTAGGTACCTATTTCTCGGTTCGTACCTATATTACATACTTTTCTCACCTACTTAGATAATTATGTAGTTAGAAATCTAAGTAATGGTTTAAAAATCATATGCTTATGAATCTAAGTAAAGGTTTAAAAAATCATATGTTTATTTACCAATAAAAATAGAAAGTAGGTACCAAAAGAATATTTGTCCCTTTCTCTGCTACCTCTTTTTAGTCCGTCCTTCCTTTATTATTACAATAGTAATAAAAAGGTATAAGAGACGGACTATTGTATCCGCTTCGGTGTCGTCTGTCACTCTGTCTGTCTGTTCCCATAGAAGGACTTATCCCAACAGAGTCATTTGCTTGAGGCAGCCTCTATTTCATGGCTAATTGAAAAGGTACTCTAAATTACCAGGAGTAATGACACAGCTCATTCCCATCATAATGATTTAGTCAACTTCAATGCTGGTATCCAAAAAATCAGGGTACGTACCCAGTACGAACCTAGGTACTCGCATTATAATTGAGTAAGCTATTGGAATCACGTCTCTACAGTTTTTCCACGCAAGGAAAAGAAATGTCTATATTAGCCTTTGTTGTATTTTTATACAGACTGTATAGATATATCCAAACCCATAGAATGTTATTATGTATTACACACGTAGGTAATAATACATATTACAAACAAAGCGTGGGAAACCCGAAGCCTTTGTGCGTTGAATTTTCTACTCCACATGAAATTCATTATTCTGTGGAGTTTTCTTTTTTGGCAATGAAAGAAAGTTTCCCTTAGAAAGGAGCCTAGTAGGTACATTAGGCTGTTTCTTATTTTCCCTTAGGTAGTTACAGGCTGTATACTTAATATTTATTAGGTCTCTTCACAGTATATGTATACCTAATATAAGTACCTATTTCCAAACTACAAATACTTGGATGGTCTTGGTCAATGAACTCATTCATTCACACACTGATCGCTCTACCTCCAGAACCACAACACCTAGAAACCCGAAATTTCGTGGTAATATGTACCTATTACAAAGATGTTCTAGGTGTGCAATAAACGAGATCTTTGCTGAAAATATCCAAACCGGTCTCAAGTTATGATCAATTTTTCGTGGCAAAGCACGGACAACCTGGTACCTATAACTATAGTCACGGGATTCACGGGCAACCTGCTATAATATTAAGCTAGGTATAAGTCTTTTAAAAATCACTTCAAGCTTCACGGCCACTTTCTTTCTCAACATGAGAACTAAAGCACCATCGTCATTACCAGACACTCTAATCAGTCTAATCTCTTACCAGCTCTATTAGCTATTGAAAAGCAATTTTTCTTTCCCGTAAGAAATATGCAGGGCACGTATTGGACATTTATCCCTGATATTTTTCTGACGAGCTTGAGAAATGAGAACCTAAGTAGGTGCCTAACGTGACATCTGCCTCATAGATCTATTACCTACAGGGCCTAACACAGGGGGGAATGGCCTAATTGCCCCTGGGCTCCTAAATTGGGCTTGGAGTCAGCATTTTTTTTTTTTTTTTTTTCAAGGAAAATAAAATACGGTTAGTTTGAACTTTGAACTTTTTCCTTAGAACGGAAAATTAAATTTGAATTTTCGACATTTTACAGTTATTTTTTCGGAGTTTTGACCTCGGTTTTTACCCATTTACAACTGCTCCATTGCAGTGTAATGAAAACTGGCACAGCTTGACAGAAAGGCATAATGGATATAATTAAATTGTAAGCTTTTTGAAGGTCACCCGAGTATTTGGTGTCAGTGCGGCAAAACGTGAATTTATTTTTTAAAGGTTGACAAATTTTATTGCTCTCAAAAGGTTTCAATGTCACTTTTTCTTGTTTCTAAAAACGAATTATGTATTTTTTTAACTTCGAAGCAAGTTCTTATGTTTTACCTTGAACCTAACAAATACCTTTAACACTTCAATTTTCATGTAAGGAATATTTATGAACCCGCAAGCTATTTTAGTAAAATAAATTTTGTGTTCAAAGCTAATATTAATGGTTAGGTAGGTAATTAGAATTACGAAATTTATAATCAGTCTGAGAGGCTCAAACACCCTAGGCTGAAGAGCTCAACGCTTTCTCAGAATATTAATGTGGACCATTAACAAAGTAAACGTTGGAAAAGTTTCGAGTGGAAAAGATAATAAATTATTAGACATGATCGGTGTCTTATTGCTTATTGGTGTCGTACATACTGATACCTTCTACGACTTGTAAGCCTCAGGGCCCCTTTCATTGTAAGATTAAAAAATTAATCGTCTCTTACATTCTTTAACTGTAATCAAATCGAACGCATTCTATTTAAAGTAGATATAGGTACATACCTACTTTAAATTTAAAGTGATACATTTTTGTTTTTAAAACAAAGAGACAATAGATAATTATGCTGAACAAGAAGATGGCAAAAATTGGGTTGTAGGTATGTATGTACAGACATAGGTATATGTTTACTTGAAAGGGAAAGTGAAAACATCAAAACAAAAAGAAAATTAATTCAAAATAAAAAGAGGAAGGAGAACAGCAAATAAACAAGAAAATTCGTGGGAAAATAAAAAACCATCCGAATGGAGAGGAAAAGTCAAAAAGTTAATGTCTGTTTACCTTATCTATCTATGTATGTTCTCTCGACAGAAAATATAGAGGAAAGAGGCTGAAAGCTACGAAAAAATCTGGGCAAACAATCGGAATGTTTAGGGAAAAACAACATGGAAAATGGGATAAAAAAACGGGTTCTGTCTTGAATTGAGGAGCTAAGGGCAAAAAGGGCAATAAATGAAAATCATCAAACTGAGATATTTAACTTTAAAGTTTTCAATTTTTCATCAAAATCCTTGAAAATTATGTTTACAAAAACGCTGTAACTCATCGAAAAAAAAAGTTATCACTGCAGTGCAAAAAAGTTATCAAAAAAAGTTATCACATAGGAGAAAGCAAGTCGAAAAACTTGTTCTGAAAACGAACCCTATCTGTTTAGGATAATATTCACCAACAATAAAATTTAACAATTTCGTTCCCCAGGTATATCTATTTCTCAGTTGTTGTTTTAATGGCAAAAAGAACGGCTTGATTATAAATCTGAGTAACTAGTACCTACATAATTAAGTTTAGTATAAAGTACTATGTACCTAACTTATTTAGGGCGGTATAAATAAACTATAAACTAAACTATGTACTTAGAATGAAGTTTAGAAGACAAGGAACAGCTACTGTTATAATGTATTACCTTATTATATTTCATAATACTTTTGTATCTAGGAACGTATATCTATTTTTTTTTTTTAATTATGCATGTATCCAGAGTGTTCTTAAACACATTAAATTTATGTATTATGAAGATATTATGATGTACCTATATCTACTTATGGAGAATGCCTTTGTTGAAAAAGTTTAAAAAGCTTTCTTGTGTTGCGTAGGAAAAAAAGGTTGAAGTAAATAATAAAATATACCTAGTTACTGTATATCATTATATGACGCTATTACCTAAAGGCCCAAAAAACTTTACTTACATAAGATTCTAATATTATCTGCTACCTATCATATAAAATTTAATATTCGTTATTTCTTCTTCTTCACAGGATTCGCTTTGAGGACATGTCTGGAAAATGGAACCTGGTTTCAGCATCCTGTGACGAGGAAGTTCTGGTCCAACTATACCACCTGTATTGACATTGAGGATCTCAAGGTAAGAGTGGATGAAAAAGATAAAAAGGAATCTAACTTAAGACCGTATATGAAAATATATTCCCCTTCAAAAGGTTTATTTTCCTTTTTAAAGGTGTCAACCATCGATCGATGAACGATCAACGGCCGTTGACTATGTGTGGACACACCTTTATACTAAGAAGATCTGACCTCTTTTGAGGATCATTTCCTCCCTTTAGGAAAATACGGAAATTAGTTCAACCACTATTATTAGGTAGTATGGTAGCGCCTGTACTAAACCATTTCAGGCCATCGGAGGTCTAAGTCTAATTTCAATTTCCATTGGACCATCGCAGCGTTGAGTTTTCTGAGAGAAAAATCCACTTAACTTGTGTTCGTGTAAAAATCTAGGATTTTGTATTAGGAACAACCTAATATAAAATTCTGTGGACTCTGCGAAAAAAAGTCAAACCTGATTGTACTTGAGTAGAAACGGCCTACGTTCCCCCAGATAGCAATACAAACAAAAGCTTATCGCACAGAAACGGAAAATTACATGGGGGACAGCCAAAATGTTGGGGGACTCAGATGTGCGTTCGTTTTCACAGGGATAGAAAAGGAGGAGGGAGAGAAAATGTCCGGGATACACATGTTTTATTAAAGATAACGTTAAATATTAATTGGATAATCCTGCTCGCTTTCTCGCCTTCTTCAACTCTCCAGATATACTTGAGTAGAAACGGCCTACGTTCCCCCAGATAGCAATACAAACAAAAGCTTATCGCACAGAAACGGAAAATTACATGGGGGACAGTCAAAATGTTGGGGGACTCAGATGTGCGTTCGTTTTCAGGGATAGAAAAGGAGGAGGGAGAGAAAATGTCCGGGATACACATGTTTTATTAAAGATAACGTTAAATATTAATTGGATAATCCTGATGCTCGCTTTCTCGCCTTCTTCAACTCTCCAGATACATATTTCCTATAAAATTATTTATGAAGTTTTTCAATACTATCTGGACAACCTTGTGTCCATATCCCGGAGGAAAAATATTACTTCCTATGTAGGAAGACTCTTTGGACATCAAAGTAGTTCTTTGGACTTGAAAAAAAGTAATCCGAGCAAATATGTTTTAATTTTCATTATTCCTGAAAAAGAATGCCTGTGGCCATCATGAAATTGAATAGGTACCTACTTATGAAAGCATGAAGGTCGTAGATTTGAAGGAAAGTCTTTAGAAGGTAGGTATGATTATATATATCTCTATGCCTACTTTGTCCTATCTTGTACCTACGATTAAAGGAGTTTTGAAGGAAATGTTTTGCAGCTATAACTATAGGTAAATAGGTGCTTTCTTGTCACTAATAAATTTCCTCTTGTACCTATATCTATGCAAGACTGTGTTAGTAAAGGGACTTTTCAGTCTCATTCTGGCAGTATAACGGGGTATATTATATTCTAGCATGCAAGTTTTGCATAAATGTACCTACGTAAATAATTGGTGTGTACCCTTTTACTGTACCCAAGGAACATACAGAATACACGAGAGAATTTTCTCATAAAAAAGCCTCTCATGCAGTATTCTAATGCATATGAGTGTTGCTGTCAGTCAACAGTTTTCTTCTTTCCCCAAGTTGCCTCTTTATGAACACGATTTTCCACGGGCCTTGGCTCTGACCTCTCTTAACATCATAATATCCTACCGTAACGATGAGATGACGGTAATAAAGTGCTTTCTATTATAGTAGAATGATCCTTCCTCTTTCTTCATCCTTCATTTTATCCGTAAAAAAAGAAGAAAAAAATCATTTTCTCCGTTAAAAAAAATCTATTATGCACAGTGTTGGGCGGAAGAAACATGGGGGATTCAGCGGCTTTAGACACACAAAAAATTGAACATGTACTCGGGGTTTTCCTCGTCAGATTTTGCCTTTCTATTTTTTTCCCTTTTTGAGGCTTTATGATAGGATGTTTACGCAGAGCTCTCCCACACAACCAATATTTCTTTTTCTAGTGCCTATTCGTTACCGAATGTTCGTATGACTTTTTTGGCTGCTGCTTCGAAGAGGCTTTATGATAGGATGTTTACGCAGAGCTCTCCCACACAACCAATATTTCTTTTTCTAGTGCCTATTCGTTACCGAATGTTCGTATGCCTTTTTTGGCTGCTGCTTCGAAGTGTCCTCTTGTTGAAGAAGTGGCGAACCAGATTCTCACTTCTCAGGTTCTTCAGTCAAGATATTCATTCACCTTCTTCCAACACTCCTTTACCCATCTAATTTTCTCTATAGGCTACACACTTCTGACAAATCAACAACAGGGGCCGTACCCCAAGAAACGCTAGACCAAAAATCTAGCAACATTAAAACGCAAAATTTACTCAGTAGGTATACACATTTAATATCACACATGGCCTTGCTGCTTAGCGTGTAAATAAATAAATTCAATTATTATTATTAGTATTATTATCTTTATTTTTCGAGAGCCATATTTGAAGTAAACTGTCTAAAAAGTTACGTTCTTGTACCGCATATGGTGCAATACATTGACGTGGGAAGTGTGGGTACAATTCCCACTGTGCTATGATATGTCATGTGAAACGTGGGTATACCGCACTCACAGAATGAGAAATGTATGACAGTTGACAGGAGAGATTTTACTGATACTATGATATGGGCTTGAGAGCTTGTAAACTTTAGGAACAACAGAATTTGAGTGAAAGTTTATGTAGATACCTACATATTTGTTAAATTTACGAAATTTAAAATATCGTGCCTTTTTTATTGTTACATCAGTTTACCTATATAGCGACAAATCAGATCTCTTCTGATCTCATGCTCAAGAATGTATTCCAATGAATGTATTTGTACTTTTTTTTTTCTTTTTTGGCATTGGTAATATGACCTTTGGCCCAACCATACAGCCAGATTTGTATTGTATATTCCTCAAAACAAAATATTTATGTCTTATTATTCACAGTTCAGAAAAGCAATGAACATCATCTACATATCCGGATATTCCATATCTTTGGCAACACTTCTCATTTCCCTCGTCATTTTCCTCATATTCAAGTAAGTACCAAGTATAATATTATACCTATTTAGTCGTACATATTTTGTTATGGAAATATGTACCTATGTAGGCAAAAAAGGTCTCTATGCGAGTACATAATGTTGTAAAAATTTTGTGCCTGGAAAAATGTGCCTTTGATGAAACGGACACAGAAAGCTAAGCTAAGATGTTGTAAAGGTCAAATGAGTCTTAGATGAATTTTATACTTTAGGTACTAAAAATGAGTACATGAAAGGATAACTACTCAAATTCCTCTAGCTAAAATATACCTTCAAGAGATGATCAAATAACTAGATCTAAGGTGAGACACAAAACAAGCCTGACTGAAAATGTCACGTACTTTTCTTTCCTTTCCCAAGCAACTTTGTTTGCATAACATAGCAAGAAATGTCTTATTTTCTCTTCTTGAATAGATTACCTCTAGAGCTTGGTAGGTAGGTACATCAATTTCCATTTTTTCTTGATCTTTCGAGAAAACAGAGCCATTCCAAAGCTACGAAAATAGATTGACTTTTTTCTTTCAATTTCATTCTCTCCTCTATGACAATTTGACAAATGGAATTCTCAAGATGCATGCACAAAGTTTCTTCCCTTTTAGATCCCTATTTGCCTTGATCTAAATTTTTTGTTTTACCTCTTGTAAGTTCCAAATATAACTTGGAATATGTAACTTTTTTTTACCAAGTATAACGAATGGTAGGTTTAAGTTTCCGATGATGCAATGGCCTTTCGAGAAAACAGTCATTCCAAAGTGCTGATTTTTTTTTCTCCAATTTATTGACTGTATTGTGAAAAGACCAGGAATTTTAAGTAATACCAGTTTGTACCATGTACGTATTTGGGCTAATATGGTTTTGTTTTAACTCCCATCTTATTCACATGATGGGTGTAGGTATTTACGTGATCTAAATCAAATCTGAGGAAGCAAATATTTCGACATTCCTTCATCCCCTTTTCCAATATCGCAAAGTGACTTGTTTTTAGGATTTAAATTCAATAAAATTATCATAAATTGATTTTTGAAGTACATGTTCAGATTGTTCAGCAGCTCTTCTGTTCCTTAGGTCAAATTAAATTTTAAAGGTACTTAAGTAGGTACCTATAGGTAAATGAAAAATGTCAAAACAAAACAAAATTTGAAATATTCTGTATCTGTTTGTGTCTTCGCAGGCCCTGATTTTAATAATGGGTATTTTTAGCTAAATCCCCTTTAGGGACGTTGAACATAGCAAGATACCCAATCACCCAAGGTTTGTGAAACGCTGAAATTCTGTTTCGTGTTAATATAGGCCGGGCGGTGCTGCGAACTCTTGACGTTCGCGCGCCTCCCGGCGCGCTTGATTATCAAAAGTGTCGACAATTAATTAAAAAAAAAAAAACTACCCTCAATGAGTTTATGCTGATTTTATTTTCTTGTCTGTTTCCTTTTGGAACTTTTCTTTCCTCTACAACATAATAAAATGAGGTTCAATTTAAGCTTCAATTCCTTTGCTGATCCTCAGGGGTGAAGAGTATTTCTGAAAGTAAGTTTAACTTTAACTCCACACCCACCATGCCTGGAAGCATTCGGGACTTTTTTTCTCATTTGAACGAAAGCTTTTGATTATTCCTACCTAAAAGATTTTCATCATAAAGTACCCTACCATGTGTATTTTGTTTGTAGAGAATTCGTGCCACATGTGTTTTGAACAATGGAACATTGATTCATTGTGTTCTTTAGTCTCCTACAGGGTATCCCGGAAATCGAGTGGATTTTATATTTTTTAGAGCTTTTTGGCGTAAAATTCTAAAAATAGACAGAAAAGAGTTCCAATTTGAAGCTTGTTTTTCTACACTTTGAAGCGGTTAGCGCTGGAGCAATCTTCAAACTATGAGTGGCAGAGTCTTTAAAAGGACCATTTCAATGAAAGTTGCCGGATATCTTTCAAGTAAACATAATAGATTCAAATTTATTCAAATATCCTTGGCAAACACTTTCTGGCGCCAATTTTATTTACCTAGCCCGAAACCAGATCTCTTCTGATCTCATGCTCAAGAATGTAACGCCAAAACGACTGTCAAGTATTATTTATATGTAACAGATTGATTCCTCAAAACAATATATTTATGTCTTATTATTCACAGTTCAGAAAAGCAATGAACATCATCTACATATCCGGATATTCCATATCTCTGGCAACACTTCTCATTTCCCTCGTCATTTTCCTCATATTCAAGTAAGTACCAAGTATAATATTATACCTATTTAGTTGTACATATTTTGTCATGGAAATATGTACCTATGTAGGCAAAAAAAGGTCTCTATGCGAGTACATGGTATACCGCACTCACAGAATGAGAAATGTATGACAGTTGACAGGAGAGATTTTACTGATACTGTGATATGGGCTTGAGAGCTTGTAAACTTTAGGAACAACAGAATTTGAGTGAAAGTTTATGTAGATATTTGTTAAATTTACCGAAATTTAAAATATCGTGCCTTTTTTTTATTGTTACATCAATTTTATTTACCTAGCCCGAAACCAGATCTCTTCTGATCTCATGCTCAAGAATGTAACGCCAAAACGACTGTCAAGTATTATTTATGTAAAAGATTGATTCCTACGAGTACATAATGTTGTAAAAATTTTGTGCCTGGAAAAATGTGCCTTTGATGAAACGGACACAGAAAGCTAAGCTAAGATGTTGTAAAGGTCAAATGAGTCTTAGATGAATTTTATACTTTAGGTACTAAAAATGAGTACATGAAAGGATAACTACTCAAATTCCTCTAGCTAAAATATACCTTCAAGAGATGATCAAATAACTAGATCTAAGGTCTAAGGTGAGACACAAAACAAGCCTGACTGAAAATGTCACGTACTTTTCTTTCCTTTCCCAAGCAACTTTGTTTGCATAACATAGAGAGAAATGTCTTATTTTCTCTTCTTTAATAGATTACCTCTAGAGCTTGGTAGGTAGGTACATCAATTTCCATTTTTTCTTGATCTTTCGAGAAAACAGAGCCATTCCAAAGCTACGAAAATAGATTGACTTTTTTCTTTCAATTTCATTCTCTCCTCTATGACAATTTGACAAATGGAATTCTCAAGATGCATGCACAAAGTTTCTTCCCTTTTAGATCCCTATTTGCCTTGATCTAAATTTTTTGTTTTACCTCTTGTACGTTCCAAATATAACTTGGAAAAGGTTTTTTTTTTTTTTTTTTTTACCAAGTATAACGAATGGTAGGTTTAAGTTTCCGATGATGCAATGACCTTTCGAGAAAACAGAGTCATTCCAAAGCTCCGCTGATTTTTTTTTCTCCAATTTATTGACTGTATTGTGAAAAGACCAGGAATTTTAAGTAATACCAGTTTGTACCTTGTACGTATTTGGGCTAATATGGTTTCGTTTTAACTCCCATCTTATTCACATGATGGGTGAAACGCGGCCCTAGGTATTTACGTGATCTAAATCAAATCTGAGGAAGCAAATATTTCTAGCTCCTGACATTCCTTCATCCCCTTTTCCAATATCGCAAAGTGACGTGTTTTTAGGATTTAAATTCAAGAAAATTATCATAAATTGATTTTTGAAGTACATGTTCAGCAGCTCTTCTGTTCCTTAGGTCAAATTGAATTTTAAAGGTACTTATAGGTAAATGAAAAATGTCAAAACAAAACAAAATTTGAAATATTCTGTACCTGGTTGTGTCTTCGCAGGCCCTGATTTTAATAATGGGTATTTTCAGCTAAATCACCTTTGGGGACGTTGAACTTGGCAAGACACCCAATCACCCAAGTGCCATAAGCAGAAGGTTCTTGGTCAAGAATCTCAAAGCTCTGATTAGGTTTTTGGATAAAAATAAAAAAGTTTGTGAACTAATAAAACCACAAATCCGTATCCTTTCCTGTTAAACAAAGTATTTGTCCACACACAATGAAATGTAAAATGTACACGATTATTATGTATCTAGGAACAATATAAAATTGACAGAGGACATTCAACTTTCTGACCTCACATGACTTTGTAGGTTCGGACTTTATAAAACTTATAATACGTAGGTATGTGTAATATTACCTACGAGTATAATTATTATATCCTGTTCCTGTAGGTCTAAGTACTTGATTTCCAAAGGCTTTTTTCCAACCTATATAGGTATCATTGTCTGTAATTGCTTATTGTATAATCTTAAGTTAAACTTAAGACAGGGAATGAGCTACCTTAAACTCAGCTTGGAATCCTAGATAGGTACAAATTTACAAAAATAAAACAAAGTGAGGAAAGTAGATTGTTTGAGGTGATGATTTTTTTTTTAAATTCTAATCCAACTGTTTTTACATTATAACTGATCTACACCTTGGATGATTTTGATCAATTTTTGCTGAATTATCATGAGCATAGAGAGGAGTCTGAAGGGATCCGCAGACCAAAAAGATATTTGAGAGATCCTGGAAATATCATAGAAAATCTTGATGATGATCAGTTCTATAACAGATATAGGAAAGTTGATCCCTTTTTTGCTTTCTTTATTTCTAATGGTATTTCAATTCTGCGAGGAAATGTTAGTTATTTTGACGTCCTTGACTAAACTTAGACTTCTGAAGACATACGTATTTTCCATATTAACATACGGCTGCGAAGCTTGGACTATACACCCCGAATTCGGAAAGAAAATAACGTCATTTGAACTTTGGTGCTACAGAAGGATGTTGAAGGTGTCATGGGTCGACAAGATTACCAACGTGGAAATATTGAGAAGAATGGGAAAGTCTACTCCAGAACTTCTGAAAGACATAAGAGAAAGAAAATTAAAGTTTGCAGGACATATGATGCGAGGATCGAGTGGGCAGCTACTATTGGATATCATAGAAGGAGATGTTGAAGGACCAAGACCAAGAGGACGACCAAGAAGAATGTGGCTGGACGATGTGAAAGAATGGTTAGGAGTGAGAAGCTATGAAGAGTGCAAGGAGCTGGCAATGAACCGAGAACTTTTTAGAACAACAGTTACAAGACGTCTAGCAACCATCGACCACGATGACGCTACATGATGATGATGATGATGATGATGATGATGATGATGATGATGATGATGATGATGATGATGATGATGATGATGATGATGATGATGATGATGATGATGATGATGATGATGATGATGATGATGATGATGATGATGATGATGATGATGATGATGATGATGATGATGATGATGATGATGATGATGATGATGATGATGATGATGATGATGATGATGATGATGATGATGATGATGATGATGATGATGATGATGATGATGATGATGATGATGATGATGATGATGATGATGATGATGATGATGATGATGATGATGATGATGATGATGATGATGATGATGATGATGATGATGATGATGATGATGATGATGATGATGAGAAATCCAAAAATAGGGCCAAACTTTTCCCAATCCCATCTCTCGAATCCAGGACAAACCACATTGAAGTTTTCTTGCATTAGACATGAAGCAAATTTACAACTATCTAAAATAAAAATGAATATAATTGAACGCAGCCTAGTCAAGTCTGTAGTGCGTCTACCCTTGTAAGCGCTAGGCCGCGGGATCGATTCCCGCCCGGGGCGGATTTCATCCTGATGGGATAATGTTCGTTCTGTCTCCTTCTCTCTTCGATTTCGGGACGATAAGACCATAGCAGTTACAATTCCCTCTGTCAAACCTCTTTAAAAAAAAGAACTCGAGTGGAAGTGTAACCACTAGGTGAATTTAAGCCTAAAACATATTCTCTACCAACTCTTTTGGATTCAGTATTTCAACTCAGATTTGGAGTTCAGGGTTTCAACTTTCACAATAACAATAAGGTTCCCATGTAGGTACATTGGTACATACCTACATTGATGGCTACATACATACTTTCCTATGTAGATAGCTAAATACATACTAGTTTAGGTATGTATTCCGTTTTTTCCTCCAAGTTTAATTACAAGGATATTTTCCGGTTGACTCTCTAACGACGTATACGAGTAGGTATATGTACCTGTGCGACTATGTAGGTATGAGTTTAGCTGTATGTAGATATATCATTATAATAAACTGATCTTTTTTTTTAAGAACTACCTACCTATGTAGGTACAATTTATTAAAGATATTAAATTTTTAGGTTTTCGGTAAAGAAGTAAGCACGTAAGTAGGTACATACATAATACCATTTACTAAAATAAGTAGAAATATTATATAAGGTACTACCTAGGTGAAACTTGAAACATTTGAGATTCTACCTAAGAAGGTACCTACGTACCTACTTAGCTCCGTTATTACTTTCGAATGTAGAAGTGAGTGGGTACTTTAAGCTCCAAGTATGTAAGCGGAACTTTTTTTAAAATGACTTTTAATCTCTAATAAACTTGGCTATGTTTTCTCGACTAGCATTTCGCACGAATATGACTTTTTTTTGGGAATAATTTTACTGTCCCTTTTTTGTACAGGGATTGTACATGTGACGTGCTATGGCTACATTGGTTTCTCTCGTGAGAAGGAAGACAAGATAGCAGAAAGCCGGTGGAGAGAGAAGGAAGACGAGATAGCAGAAAGCCAGCCGTTCCGAGAACGAACTTATCTGTTTAGGACAAAATCCACTTTGGGCGATAATCAAACCCACGACCTAGAGCTTACAACTTTGAAACTTTACACTCCAAGCTCCAAGCTAACAGTATAGTGTTAGTTTGAAAGGTCACCTTGAAAGTTTCATTGTTAACCTTGAAAAAATCAAAAGCAGACAGAGAAAGATGACGTTATAGGAATGGGAAGCTGACGAACAAGGTGAAGACGAAGTGAGAAAAAAGTGAATAATTAACGATGGAAACTTTTTTTTCTCACAAGGTAAGAAAACTATAATAACGACCTTTCGACAGCAAAGTAGATAAATTGCCAGTTATTAATGGTGGAAGTTTTGAGATGCTTGTTTTTTTATTTTATTTTTTATTTTTTTAAAGAGGTTTGACAGAGGCAGTAGCAGTTCGCTAGGGTCTTATCCTCCCGAAATCGAAGAGAGAAACTCTCAGTGAACTGTTTCGGATTTCTTTCTCCAGAGAAAAGAAAAGAGAAAATCGGGAGGGAGAGAAAGAGAGAGATTAAAAACAATGTGATAGGTGGATAGGAAACTAGGAAGTAATTATGTACAAAAGAACAGAATATAGGTAATATTATCCAGATTTTAGAAGATACCCCAAGTACTCACTATTTGATGTCTTCCAGAGAGGTATGCCTGACGTAGGCATACACGGAGGTGATAATGAGGGGGACCACCCATCCGATGAAGTGGAACCATCTCATGAGTGAAGTGTCTTTCACGAAGACCACTACCAGGGCTAGATGGAGGTGCAGCCCCTCTTTTTCTTAAAAAAAAGAGGTTTGACAGAGGGAACTGCTAGGGTCTTATCCTCCCGAAATCGAAGAGAGAAGCTCTCAGTGAACTGTTTCGGATTTCTTTCTCCAGAGAAAAGAAAAGAGAAAATCGGGAGGGAGAGAAAGAGAGATTAAAAACAATGTGATAGGTGGACAGGTAACTAGGAAGTAATTATGTACAAAAGAACAGAATATAGGTAATATTATCCAGAATTTAAAAGATGGTACCCCAAGTACTCACTATTTGATGTCTTCCAGAGAGGTATGCCTGACGTAGGCATACACGGAGGTGATAATGAGGGGAACCACCCATCCGATGAAGTGGAACCATCTCATGAGTGAAGTGTCTTTCACGAAGACCACTACCAGGGCTAGATGGAGGTGCAGCCCCTCGCAGAACATCCAGAAATAATTGGCCACCATGAAATACTGGAGGAGTATGTGGAGAATCTGACAATGTTGCTGAGAAAAACAAAAAGATGCACATTATTTCTTACCGTTTACCTATACAATGTTTATAAATATTGTTTATGGATACTTTTTTTATAGTCTTCCACACGGACTCGAGTTTCACCTACTTTTTAGTCTCCTCCGAGGGATCTGACTACAAACAAGTGGTAGAGAACGCCTCAGGTATAATTTTGGAGAATAGAATAGAATATACCTTGTTTATACTGCCAGCATAGGACTGAAAAGTACTCTCGCAGTCTAAACAAAGTCTTATCTATAACTTGATTGGTAATAATTGTAAAAGATTACATGTACCTATAACATTAAGAGAACAAAGAAAAACAATAAGACCTATCTAAATTACATAAAAAAAAGAAAAATCAACAATGGAGAAATAACTTAACTTCGCCCCGGTTTGAACTTTAACCGCCGTATGTATGAAAATTCGTTTCAAGTTAATCTTAAGCTAAACTTGGCTAAGCAAAATTTCAGCTCAAGTTTAACTTGAGAATATTTGGTATGTATGAAACATTTCCAACTTCATCTTAGTCAAGATCAATCTCAAGACAAACATCTTGTTGAACCAAAGAGGTTTTTGGGAGGTTTTTCATTTTAACCAATAGGATTACTGATAAATAGCGGGAAAATTTAAATGTGTGTTTAAAAAAAAAAATAAATAAATAATTGTTATCTATTTGTTCATAAGTTTGGAATTCATATATGATATCACTCCTCTTAAAAGTATAGCTCTTGAGCAGTTTGATGTTTGCTAATCCAGAGAACTAATAATAGTAGTAGTAGTGCTTATTTATACTGCTCGCATAGGACTGAAAAGTCCCTTTACTCCAGCAGTAGGCTACCACTATTATTGTGGTAAATTCTCAAATTATATTGAGGATAAAATTCCAAACCTCGGCTGGGATTGAACCCACGCCCTCCTGTTTACCAGGCGAGTGCCTTGACCACTACACCACCGAGGCAGGCATATTTATTTTTTCAGGCATAATAACTGTGAACATATTTATTTTATCTCTTATAAGAGTAGGTGGTACTAAGGTCATGGCTCTGTATTAGCAAACATGAAATTATTGATATTATAATGCTGGCTACTCAAACCCATTCAAACCCTGCAGTCCCTGCACAACCTTCATTTACCCAAGAAGTGGTTCATAAATAGTTTCTAAAGCACAAAGTTATGTGCTTTAAAACCCTACCCATGATTCAGGATAACCATTATTAATAATTATCAAAGTTGTTCAAGAATTCATTCCCTGAGGGATGGCACACATAACATACTGCCAACATTTCCTCGCAGAATTGAAATACCATTAGAAATAAAGAAAGCAAAAAAGGGATCAACTTTCCTATATCTGTTATAGAACTGATCATCATCAAGAGAACGAACATTATCCCATCAGGATGAAATCCGCCCCGGGCGGGAATCGATCCCGCGGCCTAGCGCTTACAAGGCAGACTCACTACCGACTTAACTAGGCTGGCGTTCATTTATCATTTATTATTAGATTTGTAAATTTGCTTCATGTCTAATGCAAGAAACTTCAATGTGGTTTGTCCTGGATTCGAGAGATGGGATTGGGAAAAGTTTAGCCCTATTTTTGGATTTCTCATCATCATCATTTTTCTCCTCTTCCTCCTCCTCCTCCTCCTCCTCCTCTTCCTCCTCCTCATCCTCCTCCTTCTTCTTCTTCTTTTTCTTTGGAAATGAGAAGAGAACTTCAAAATGGAGTAAGGTCTCAACAGTTTCATTTGATTACGAGATTATTTCCTGAGGATATTTGAACCACAATTTTAATGTAATATTTGATAATATTGATGATAATAATAAAAATAATACCTATTCCATCTTTAGGTAGGGTAAGTGTACCATTTATTCGCCCACCTAAAAAACGTACCATTTATTGGCCTACCTGCCCACATTTATTTTTCTAATTTTTGTTTTTACCTATGACTACACTTTTTGAATAGCACTGGTTCGATAGCAGTCTTTAAGCCCTTTCTTTTCATGAAATTGGATCTTGAAAAAGTTCGGACTTATGTGGCGTATGGTACAGGTGGGCCAATAAATGGTACGTTTTTTTAGGTGGGCGAATAAATGGTACACTTAGCCTATTATGTAAGACAGGTAGGTACCTAGATGTAATGTTTCTAGGTATGTGATCATGCCAAAGACTTAGATAACCACACACGAAACTTTTTTCTCTTCTCTCTCCCTCTCTTCTTCTCTTCCCCTATCTTTTATTCCCATTTTCTCATCTCCCCTTCTTCCTAGTATTCATTCCCGTTTTATTTTTTCCTCTTTATTCAACTTTTATATCGTTCCTTTTCTTTCTCTCTCTCTCTTCCTCTCCCCTCTCTCTCTTTCTTCTCTCTCGCTTTCACTCTCCCAGTATTCATTCTCTTTCCTCCTCTTCCTCCTCCTCCTTCTTCTTCTTCTCTCTCTCTCATTGAATTGCTCACTGTTCTGTCACAAAACGATATTGCTGTACGAGATAGCGGTAGCAAAAAGCAATGTTACTGGCATTGGTTCCCTTTCCCTTCTATTCAAGTAATTCAAGTGCCCATGCCGAGCTTCTATTTAGAACTAGGACATTATACATTTATAGCAAAGCTTCTACCTATTTAGAACTAGGACATTGTACATTTATAGCAAAGCTTTATGTGGCGATGAAAACGATCTTGTCTACTTTTTTTCTCTACAAATTTCAAACTACCATTTTGCACTACAAATTTTATGGTAAGTACCTACCTAGCTACAAAATTTCTCCAGCAAATAACCTAAATCAACAGTATAACAGTGGTGGAACAAATTGTAGTTTCTACTAAATACGAGTAGGTAGTCAGGTATCTACCTAAGTACCTGGATACCTATTTCAAGTTCCACCATCTACTGGTTCTAAAATACTATTCACAATCTATGTTGGTCCACTTTTGGATGTTTTCCAAGAATTTCCACTTTCAAAAAACCCTAAAGTGTGTCTGAAAATTATTCCGTAAGTCCTGGGGTTGTAACATATTCTCAGTAATTTTGGCATCTCCACTAAAGATGTGGATATATTGTATAGCACATTGCATACACACATTAGTTTTCGGGCGTTCATAAGAATTGCTGTTCCCATTCCCAACTTGGGAAATACTTACCTACCATACCTCTCAGAAAGGAAGAGAGAGAGGGAGAAATGAAGAATAAAAGTTTCACAAACAGAATAAGACTTTTTGACACGAACATTACCTTCTTCATTTTCTCTCTCCCTCTCTCTCTCTCTCTCTCCTTCCCTCC
The DNA here is from genome assembly GCF_000475195.1 of Diaphorina citri. NCBI lineage: Eukaryota > Metazoa > Arthropoda > Insecta > Hemiptera > Psyllidae > Diaphorina > Diaphorina citri. The sequence continues at coordinate 58,877 of NW_007378168.1, forward strand.
CTTTCTCTCTCTTCTTTTTGTCACCTTGCTATGCCACTTTTAGGTACATCATGATTTGAATGTAGGTTGGTAGGTACTTATGGAGTTAGACACTTCGAATGTCTTTTTTCAGCTCTTCCCTTTTGTAATTTTGACATCTCCACGAATATTAAAAGTTGATAATAATTAGGTATGTTCTTTGTATTGCACACACTGTTCTTGGGCGTCCTTTGTAATTTTGACACCTCCACCAATATGGTAATTTTGAAATCTAAACCGAGGTACTACATATTTACAAGATTGTATGGTTTGTATCGTTAATTGTCTGCCTCATTGTTTCTCACACTCTACTAATGTACCTACATATTCCTGTTTCTGTTTTCAGCTGTTGGATGAACGATGCCCATTCCCGCTGGATCCTGACAGTTCCCGTCTGTCTCTCCATCCTCGTGAACTTGGCCATCCTAATGAACGTCCTCCGCGTACTACTTACCAAACTCCACAGCAACTCCACCAATCCTGCCCCGATTGGGATTCGGAAGGCTGCGCGCGCAGCTCTCATTCTGGTCCCCCTGTTTGGACTCCATCACATCCTCCTACCGTTTCGTCCCGAACCGAAATCGCCGTGGGAAATGGTGTACGATGTGTTTTCGGCTGTCCTCGTGTCTAGTCAGGTTAGTTCCAAGGAGAAAGGTTTATAGACCACGACCACAATAAATAGATAATAATGCAGTGAACCCTCCCCTCCTCCTCCTCCTCCCCCTCCTCCTCCACCCCCTCCACCTCCGATAAGAGCATGAATAAGAGAGGATACCTCCAAACAACGAACACCTCCGAAAGGTACACTTTTTGAGGAACGGAGTTTTTATTAGTTTCTTAAAATAAAAACTCCGAATAGCGGATGCTTTGTTGACACTTTTTACTCTCATAGGGTTAAAGAAATTAACAATAGATTACCGAAGATGAAATCTTTCAAGGTTAATGGTTTTTGTCTATCACTGACCTGACCTGTCTGTCATTCTCAGTCTTGCGTTTAAAATTTAATAAAACAATGACGTGGAGTTACATAAATGTTCCTTTCAATTCTAATCTAGCTTTCTTCTTTCACTCTTTACCCGACTTCACTGTATTGGTTTCTTCTTCTTCTTCTTCTTCTTCTTCTTCTTCTTCTTCTTCTTCTTCTTCTTCTCCTTCTCCTTCTCTTCCTTCCTCTCCTCCTGCTTCTTTCTTTTTCTTTCGACATTTCAACCTTTCTCACTGATACTTCGAACTTATTTGCTGCTCCTTAATAATTTCTTTTTCATCCATCATATTATGCGTCCATTCTCCCCTCTTCTTTGTAATTGGTTTCTTTATACAATTTACAAATTCGTTATTTAATAATTGGACTTTAAAATAATATTATGTAACTACTCGTATATCTTTTACTTTTTACTTTCCTTATCCTATAGGAAGGAAAGTAATGTAATCGGGTCAAATTTTCGATGGTCAGTTTCCTTCCCCTCCTCCTGCTTCTTTCTTTTTCTTTCGACATTTCAACCTTTCTCACTGATACTTCGAACTTCTTTGCTGCTCCTTAATAATTTCTTTTTCATCCATCATATTATGACTCCATTCTCCCCTCTTCTTTGTTATTGGTTTCTACATATATACAATAATTTAAATTCGTTATTTAATTGGTCTCTAAAATAATATTATATAACTACTCGTATATCTTTTACTTTTTACTTTCCTTATCCTATAGGAAGGAAAGTAATGTAATCGGGTCAAATTTTCGATGGCCAGTTTTTAGTGCCAAAACACGTTTTGAGGTCCCTAGAGCCTAAATCCAAAGTTTCAGTGTGTGTGTCTGTCTGTAAACAAAATATCTCGAGAACGGTGAGAGCTAGAGACTTGAAATTTGGTATGTACCTAGCTGTCAAATATGACAAGGATGCGACATGAAACTTTTGGTTAAGACCGGTGCAACGGTTGGCGGCATTTTACCGCTTTTTGGCGGTTTTCGGTGTAATTTAACAATATCTCGGGAACGGTATAAGCTAGAGACTTGAAATTTGGTATGTAGTTAACAAATGTGACAAGGATGCAACACAAAATGTTTGGTTGAGATGGTTGCTGCGCTTGGCGGTATTTTGACCACTTTTGGACGACAAAACGTTTGGTTGAGATGGTTGCAGCGCTTGGTGGTATTTTGACCGCTTTTCGACAGATTTCGACCGTTTTTTGGCGGTTTTCAGCTATAGCGACAAAACGGTTAGAGATATTGTAAAAGTTAGGGTAAAAGAACTCTCAAATAAGCATCATTCAATAGGATAAGGAAAGTCGTGTGATGTTCACAACAGATTTTTTTTTTTTTTTAGAGGTTTGACAGGCGGAACTGTGAGAGAGAAGGAAGACAGGATAGGAAATAACCAACCGTTCCGAGAACGTCTTTTAATTTAGTTTCTACTTATCTCTCCCACCTGGTTTCTATTTCAGGGACTCTGCGTGTCCATCTTATTCTGTTTCGCCAACGTGGACGTTCATGGTGCGTTCAGGAAAATGTTCTATCGACTTCAGAGGCGTGGTACTCACAGTACTATGGTTCTGCATACCAACTACTGTCACAGTACTCGTGAGTTCCAATTATGACAGTCGATACGAAGCTACAGTACGGGGTCCCCGAATAAACATTGTAGGACCTCACAGCAACTGTGAATTGATACAACTTGCTTCTTCAAGAACTTCAAAAGCCAGCCTAGTTAGAACTTCAAAAGCCAGCCTGGTTGGTAGTGCGTCTGCATTGTAAGCGCTAGGCCGCGGGTTCGATTCCCGCCCGGGGCGGATTTTATCCTGATGGGATAATGTTCGTTTTTCAAGAACTTCAAAAGCCAGCCTAGTTAGAACTTCAAAAGCCAGCCTAGTTGGTAGTGCGTCTGCATTGTAAGCGCTAGGCCGCGGGTTCGATTCCCGCCCGGGGCGGATTTTATCCTGATGGGATAATGTTCGTTCTCGGAATAGCTCTGTCTTCCTTCTCTCTTCGATTTCGGGACGATAAGACCATAGCAGTCACAGTTCCCTCTGTCAAACCTCTTAAAAAAAAAACTTCAAAATAATGTATTTAAATGTACATATTATGCTATACCTACCCCCTTTATAGGTACATAATTATACTTTTTACATTGATTAGCTGCATAGCCTATTTACTTACATTTGTATAAAAATATTTGGGTAAAATGGGTTGAGATTGTCATGATGAGACTTTGAGAGAGTCATAATAGGTATTTTTATCTAAGGCTGTACATTAGGATAACATTATAATGCTCAATGTTTTATATGAATAAGTAGGTAGGTACAATAGGTAGCTATAGGAAACTACATAGCTAGCTTTGGAAACTTTTAGGGTGTAAAACCATGAACATTAATTACCTATCTTGATAGATGTGCATTATGTAAGTTATTGTGTTATTGTACGATATACCTAATATTCAAAATTACTTTGTTTGATAATTAGTACATAAGTATGTTTACCTACGTAGGAAAATACATACATATTTCTAAGATTAGGTTTTTTTTTATCTATTTTTAATCTCAGAAGACATGTTCATAATTTTGTGTAATTATTGTAAAATGTACATACCCACCCTCGATGTCTATCCATTAAATAAAGAACATAGCTACTCGGGTAGTCACTACCTATCTGTCATACTTTACTGACTCAGGTACCTACTTTGTTTTCTTTCATGTTTCTCTGTTCCTTTCCCAGGGATAAAATTTGTTTGATTTTGTAAAACTTAGCACCCTCTCCCTATCTTTTCCTGTCTGGTTCTGTGTACGAAGCTAGGTAGGTACTTAAGAGTTCGGTTTCAAAAGGTCGATTATGGAGCCAATTGCAATTTCACCCCAAAAGGCAAAAATAAACTAAAGAAAAAGATTCGGACATTTTATCACCAACCATTTTGGACAACTTAAGTAAAAGTCAAAATAAATTTATTACTTTTATTTTTATATTCAAGCCTGACTAAGGCCGGGAAAACCCCAGTTAAAAAGTGAATGTCTGTGAACTGTGGTATCAATATCTTTCCTTAAATAACACATGAGTAATGTGATTAATATCTACCTATTACTTGTCCAACATTAATTTGTCTCGTAAAAGTGGGAACATTAACCTAACAATTTGATGAACAAAAGTAGTTTTTGTTTCATTTTGGGAAGAACAACATTGATAGCAAGACTATTAAGCCTATTAGGAGATACAGACATTAACGCTCAGGTGTCCTGATGAAACAGTTTATAAGTACGCATTGTTTTACAAAGCCTAGGGGAAGGGTGGGCAAAACGGCCAGTGCGGGCAAAATGGACTTTGGCGAAATCTCCACTGTCTTGTGCTGCACTCTCACGGGACCTCTGTCAATTAGGCCGTACGCATCTGATTATTGTTTTGATTTAATTTCTGGACCCAGAGTCATTCAGTTTGCGAGTTATCTGCCGTCATGTTTAATGATAGTGTCTTGATGTTATTTTGAGGAGTGCATTTTTTGCTCATCAAAATTCAACGGTAAGTGTTATGCTTTATTTCTTAATTTTGTTCAATAGTAAATTTTATGAGTGTCATTTTGCAGTGCTCACCTTTTGTTTCAGTGCTTTCTATAAATCAAAAAAGTGATATTTTCTAGAAATACGAAGAACGGGCAAGATGGCCACTTTGTTAGCCGGGCAAAATGGTCAGACTACTCAGTTACTCAGAGTGTCCATTTTGCCCGCACCACTTAACTACATTCTAAAAGTTGTTTTTTTTTTATTTTTTATGTGATAGTCTTTTTACTTTTAGAGTAGCCTGAAGTAAAATCAGTGTACCTACCCAAATTGAGAGTACCTAACTACACCTACGAATAATAATGTAAGGGTGTATCATGGCCTGTACCTAAATGAGACGTTCTTGTTGTAGAAACCTCAGTAATCTCAAAATCCTAAATCACACCATTGCCTCTGTACATCATACTGAAATCTACGACTTATCAAGAATATTGGGAGGCTCGCGAACGTCAAGATATCGAAGCGCCCAACACCGCGACGGGCTTAACACAAAATAGCGTTTCATTACACTACATGAGATCAAACCAATCAAAGAGGACGGTACGGTGGTGATGCTGACGACTGAGACATCAACTGCATCATGTTGCTGGAGTTTTCCATTCCAAATACTGAGATAATCACATTGATGGCAGAGATGAGGAAGATGATAATCAGGATGACATCGTTAAGAATATTAGCAGCTCTACAATTACAAGCCTTGTTAATGTTCATGCCCCCAATAATGAGAAAGAGGACACCCACAATGATCTGAAATCCAGAGCAAAACATCACACCGGATTAGAACAAACATTGTCAGTAGTCTTTGAAAGGATAATGGATAATGGCCCAACACTACAAAGAAGACAAAAGGATTCAGATAACACAATAATTATAAGGTGCAATATTACAACGCTTCAACAGTGTTTGGTAAGCAAAATGCAATGTTTACTAGCATAGGTACAAGCATTTCAGACATAAGTGCTCAGTGAAAGCATTTGTTTTGTAAAACTTAGCACCCTCTCCCTACCTTTTCCCGTCTGCTTCTGTGTACGAAGCTAGGTACTTAAGAGTTCGATTTCAAGAGGTCGATTATGGAGCCGCCAATTCCAATTTCACCCTAAAAGGCAAAAATAAACCAAAGAAAAAGATTCGGACATTTTATCACCAACCATTTTGGACAACTTAAGTAAAAGTCAAAATAAATTTATTACTTTTATTTTTATATTGGGGCCTAGGCAGGTGTCTGCTTCGCAGTACCTATTTTGTAGTTATTTTCGACAGAATCAAGGCTAAGAAGGAAAGCCAAATTCCTCCTACAAGTGCAGGCACAAATGCACTTCTTTCATAGTTTGTTCTTTCCGAGAGAAAAAAAAATGCGTTGGGATTGCATATCCTGGGTCGACACATGAAACTTTCAGGCGAAACTTTCATTTCATGTGGAACAGTGGAAACTGATGGAAAGTTTTATTGTTCCTTATCCCAGCCATTGGTTACCGTATTGATTGATGGACTGTGTTTTGCTTCCAGACTGGGACTGTGACTGGGAGTTACTGTTGCTGATTCCAATATTCACCAGGGGAACCCCTAGAGCTTGGACGTTGATACTGGAATTGAGAAATAGAGTTACTGATTAGAAACTCATTTAAGATTTTAAAATTGACCCCTCTGGGGCCAATCCTGGCTCCCGCAAAAATTTTGTGACTACATACTTTAAAAAGTTGCATTTCAAAAGGTAAAACACCACTTTATTTCAGTTTTTCATACCTATTTAGCCATTTAAAAAATATTCAGGGGTTCCAAGACTTTTCGAACGCTCTGTATTTAATCTTCATTTCAGTACTTACTTTTGAGAGTTTTGATTGCTGTGAGATTGACTATTGGTGTAAGAATCGGTCTGACTTGCACCATTTTGAAACCCAGTTGAGTTGACCCCTCTGGGGCCAATCCTGGCTCCCGCAAAAATTTTGTGACTACTTTAAAAAGTTGCATTTCAAAAGGTAAAACACCACTTTATTTCAGTTTCTTATATTTAGCCATTTAAAAAATATTCAGGGGTTCCAAGACTTTTCGAACGCTCTGTATTTAATCTTCATTTCGGTACTTACTTTTGAGAGTTTTGATTGCTGTGAGATTGACTATTGGTGTAAGAATCGGTCTGACTTGCACCATTTTGAAACCCAGTTGACACCGGGGCTACCGGAGCCACAGGAGCCACAGGCACTACACCTCCAAATCCACTGTTATATCCACCCAAGCCTTGATTATAGTTGTTCAGGCCTTGATTGTAGTTATTTACACTACACCTCCAAATCCACTGTTATATCCACCCAAGCCTTGATTATAGTTGTTCAGGCCTTGATTGTAGTTATTTAGACCCTGATTGTAGTTGTCCAAGCCTTGGTTATAGCTGTTTAACCCGGACGTACTTTGGGCGCTTGCTTGAGCTTGGGCTCCAGAGCTTTGTCCATTGACGGAACCTGCGCTACCAGCCTGGGCGGCACTTGCTGAATGAGCCCCGGAGAAAGAGCTCAGATAGGGGTTGTAACCGAAGTAGGATGGAAGGGCGTATTGACGGTTTAGGTCCAAGAAAGATCCTACGGGATTAAACTGACGGACATATCGAGGATGTGAGGAATCTGTGAAGGAATGATATCGATATGTTTTCACACTTTTAACGGTGCTCATACACAACTATACCTACACTGTTCCATGTTTCCCTTAAACCAAGTGTAGATGCATGATTATCTACTTCTCGGAATAATTTGGCATCTCTGATCATCTATAAAAATAAAGATGCTACATAATTGGAAGATACTCGTATTATATCTAAAACTTGGAAGAAACCTCTCAGCCTCTCACATAATTGTGTACATAGGTATTAGGTAGTAGGTAGGATTATAAGGAAAGTACCTATGAAAACTGAGACAACCGAGTGCGAATTTAAATTGAATAAAAATACCTATTAAAAATATAGGAAATTAAATTGTAAAAATAAAAACTTACCTGTTGGGAAAGCGAATGACAGTGTGTAGTTACAGAGAGATAATTACTCCAAGTGCGTGAAGGTTTTCTTAATGAATAATTCACTTGTTTTATATTGAAAGGAATGTTTTAATCAACAACTAGCCAAGAAGTCGGAGAGAGAAACCCATTGACGGGCCATTATCAAATACCAGCAGACAAAGAGGCCTCGCCTTGGATAATTTTATGTGTCCTAAAGATACTAGGTACTAGTTATTTAATTCATCTGATGGTATCACCTTATCAGGTTTTATTATTTTTGTCTCCTTTCGGATGGTGCGGTGGACAAATAATAAATGACATGAAACTTTCTCATTGCCTACGGGCATATTATAAATATGGTCACCTAAGGGTATATCAGTTTCATAAGAACTCTCCTAAAATAATAATAGAAAGTAAAAAAATACTGCATCTTATATTAATATTGGTTCATTGGTCATTTATTCTGCAGGTATTATGGGCACTACCGTATATCATAGTAGGTATCATACCCTCGCATCCCCGTGGTTCGGGTATTTCGTTGATCCTAACTGTAGTAATACTACTGCAGGGTAGTATTGTACTAAAATTATCTTCCTATAATATTTTGGAGAACTCCCCTCAAACTCATTCTTAATTTATTGTATCAAGTTAATATGAATACGTCTTATTTGCGAAATACCTCAATTTTTTTTCCACAAACGTATCTATTTTCTGTACAATTCTATTTCCCAACCATCACTTCTTGGGCTCTAGCACACACTTACCGCACTAACATCATCAACATTAAAAGCTCTAATACCCGTGACAGCGTTAGAATTTTCCATCTCTTTGTCAGCAGTTGCCATCTCGCATAACTCCTTGGTCTATCAAAATGTTATCTTCTAAACAGAGGTGCAATCCAAATCTTTCCAAGAAGTCGGCCAAGAGTAAGCGATAAACTGCGATAATAACTCATTAAAAAAACTGGAGTTCCTAATACTACACTCTTATAAACACTCAGAAACATCAACGGATCACATTGCACTATTTTACACTCACGTTGTATTTTTTTTTTTTTTTTCAGGCTAAAAAAAATTCTGATTCAGTCCGCTTCTACTGCGAGTTGGAACTATGGTGAATCTGAGCGATTCTATGGTAACTTCCGGACTGACTTGCCAGTTTACTCATACACTGGTATACTGATGCCAGTTGTTCTGAGAATCCTATAACTCTTTCACTTTCAAATACATTGTGCTTATTACTATGCGTATTTACCACAGTAGCAAAACTAGCAGGTTCACTGTGTATGAGACAGATAAGAGATGTGTTGATTAACTGTACGTGGAAGCTGCATATTTCAAAATGATTCCATACCTACTTGATATCTATAAATATTGTAATTACCTATGTAATGCAAGAAAAAATACTCATAGGTATCATACATGCCTATTTGCTTACATTGCCTATACCTATGAGTAAAGTTAGAAATCATAACCTCATGAAGTCATGACCCATTTACCCACAAATATGCTTAAGTATTTGTTAAGTATTACTAGGTAATCAACACTTACGTCAAATGTTAAATAGTTTTTAATTTGCTCCATCATAAGTCCAAACCACAAAAAACTGTCTAGAAAATCTAAAAATTAACCAAATCTAGATTTTAATAAGTAGGTGTTACCTAGATTGGTAGACTCTTTTAATTTTATTAAAGTAAATAATCACTGACTTTATTGACAGAGTTGACTTGGAAATTTTTGAAGAATGGAAGATTCAACACAGAAGCAACAAACAATGTCAACAAAAACAACAAGATTTCAGACCAAAATTCTTACCCTGACTGACTCCCGTGGTTCCATGTTTAGAATTTTCCTAAGACTATTGGCACCATACCATGAGTAATGAGTAGTGACTGAAAGGATGCAAGCAAGGTCGTCAGCTGAGTAAGAATGTACAGGATTGACGATAAAATGGAAAATATTACCGGAAAATTAGATATCGTGAAAAGTAGAAAACGAGAAACCGAGAAAATCAGTGGAAGACAAAGAGAAAAGCAGGAAGTCTTTGGAAGAGAAAGAAGCAAGAAGGAAGTCTTTGGAAGAGAAAGAAGCAAGAAGAAAATCTCTGGAAGAGAAAGAAGCAAGAAGGAAGTATTTGGAAGAGAAAGAAGCAAGAAGGAAATCTTTGGAAGAGAAAGAAGCAAGAAGGAAATCTTTGGAAGAGAAAGAAGCAAGAAGGAGAGAAACCGAGAAAATCAGTGGAAGACAAAGAGAAAAGCAATAAGTCTTTGGAAGAGAAAGAAGCAAGAAGGAAGTCTTTGGAAGAGAAAGAAGCAAGAAGAAAATCTCTGGAAGAGAAAGAAGCAAGAAGAAAAAGTCGCCCCATACGCCGAACAGCGATTCGAGCGGGGGGCTGTCGTGGAAAACGGCGCCGGAGGGGGCGGCTGGAACCGGGTGTGTGAAGAGGAAGCCGGGCCGACCGCGCAAGGCGGATAAGGATGTGGAAAGCTTGAAACATAACGAAAATCTTTGGAAGAGAAAGAAGCAAGAAGGAAATCTTTGGAAGAGAAAGAGGCAAGAAGAAAATCTTTGGAAGAGAAAGAAGCAAGAAGGAAATCTTTGGAAGAGAAAGAAGCAAGAAGGAAATCTTTGGAAGAAAAAGAAGCAAGAAAAAAGTCGCCCCATACGCCGAACAGCGATTCGAGCGGGGGGCTGTCGTGGAAAACGGTGCCGGAGGGGGCGGCTGGAACCGGGTGTGTGAAGAGGAAGCCGGGCCGACCGCGCAAGGCGGATAAGGATGTGGAAAGCTTGAAACATTTGGAACCGGATGTGTGAAGAGGAAGCCGGGCCGACCGCGCAAGGCGGATAAGGATGTGGAAAGCTTGAAACATTCAGGTAAGGGCTTAAGGGGAAAAGGTTTTAGTAGGCAGAAGAGATCTGTTTAAAAGGACTTAGAAGAGATAGGTCCTTTCAAACTGTTGAAACCGCAGCCCTCTGTTCAGATATTCTTGCGGCACTAGAAAGTCGTTTCTGGTAATTTAGGTCTAGGTACATTTAAAGTTATTCCAAAAACAGTAACTCCTAAATATCAATAAAAGCAATCATATTGCTTCTAAAGGTTTGTCCACACATAGTCGACGGCCGTCGTGTCGATCAATGGTGTACAGAAAATGTAATTATGGTTTCCTCCCCCACAGGCAAAAAAGTCCGTGACATGATCAACGACCGACCCGTGTCTCCTACCAAACAGTCCAAGGATCGTCCGGACCTACCTAGGACAGTCGTGCTTTTTACCGAAAAGGTATTTTGGCTGAGCCAGTATGTAAAACTGAAAGTCCCTGCCAGTATGTAAAACTTAAAGTTAGGTCAAAGCCAACCACAGAGGATAGGTAGGTATCATTTAAAATGATGGAGCGCCCTTTATTCCTACATTCAATTACTCATGAATCACCCTTATAACAACAGAACATGACTGTTATTGTTCGGTTGTCATGGTTACGCCATTCAATCTCATTGTCCTGTGTCGACAATAGTCAACAGATACCTACCTACCGATTAGTCAGAATAGGTAGGTAGGTACCAAATAAGTACAAATAGGTAACTCACTTATACTTACCTGACTTTCTCTTCCTATAGGCATACCTAGGTACATATTTTCAGTAGGGATTTACGAAGTATGATGTTTTCACGTTTCCTTTGGTTTTCATATTTCGTAGTACCTTTTGAGTTGTACCTAGCGATGGTACCTACATTATAATATAAGTATGTAGGTATTTTGCAAAAAAAAAGAAGAAGAAGCAATTGAACCTTTTCCCACAGATACTCAAATGCTTCAAACTTGAAAGCCTCTTTTCAGGTCCTGAGTTTTGAGGATAGGTAAGTACAGAAATCAACTATATGAAACTAATAAAAATTGGTCCATCAAGAGATTATTTACAGCTTATGCTGCTTTTTCGATAACCTGTCCAAATTTTCTGAGATGATGTTGATTTTTTTCCATTTGATTTTAAAAAATCCATATTGATGACGTCAGTTGTGTAAATGGATAAGTATTATTGTATCTTGCGAAAATGTGGTTTGTGAGGGAGGGTGAAATAATAACTTATCCAAATATTCGTACCTAGGTATCTGTTTGCGTAATCTGATTCTTTCAAAAATGCACAAAAATAATATTTTTATTTGCTCCTAGAGACCTAGACTGTGTCAATAAAACTGCCGTCTACAATGAGTAGTTAATTAGATATGGCAATCTTAAGACTCGTAAAAATTTCAAAATATGTTTAGATTGCAAAAAAATGGGCTACGAGGGAATATTGTACATCGTAAAAATGATACCTGAGCGTGAAATGGGAAGACACTTCTGCCAAACACGTTCTACTGGTCTTGCTTGACATTATTATCGTATTTGTGTAAAAATATCCCATTTTGAGTGCAAATAAGAAGTACCAACCTATACCTACCTGCAAAAAAGTCTTTTTTTCGTGGAGTTATTCATACAAGAGGCACAATATTTGATGTGCTCATCATGGATTCAAATACCCAAGAGACAGCTTTTGCGTACAGATTAATCAGATTATGTATATCAAAAGATACTGGGCAAATAACGGGCAATCTTGGCATATTAAATCTACATATGTACAGACTAACAAAACTAACATCTAATGCAAAAACACCCTCCAAGTGCCCACATACGTACCGAGGTACCTAACACTAAACTTTTGACCGGTATGTACGAGTATCTGCATCCAATAGATACGTTATGTTTCCACCGAAACTCTCTACCTCTCTGTACCCATTCCCCACTTTTTCGCTGACATCTTTTCAACTCTCTCCACCACTCTCATGGGACCGAAAGCATAAACGCGACCGGAGTAATGATATGGAAGCAAACACACAATAAATATCTTCCAGCAACTTTTCTCGGACTTCCAAGCTCGATGTTTACTTTTCCTGTTATCTTCCTCTGATTCTTCCTTCACTCGGCTCTCGAGACCTTTTCAGTCCTTTAGTGATGGGAAGTTTTCTAGCAGAATTTTCGGATATCCCTGATACTGCAAGGGCTTGTACAAGTCGGAGGAACACAGAGTTGAGCTCAAAGTATTGGGTAGGACTCTGTTGTACTTGTTTGGTCTATGTATAGGTAATGAGAAAGAATTTTGGATGGAACTAGCTATGGTTAAGGCTTAGGTAGCTCGACCCTGGAATAATTTCCTAGTAATTCCTGGCCTGATTACTCGTGTGGTTCCCAATTCCTAGGCTGTAAAGGTGTGTCTACACATAGGCGACCGGCCATCGATCGATGTCGACTGACACGTCCACACTGCCTCGACAACATGGATTTTCCTCGTCGATCGACGGCCGGTCGACTATGTTTGGACACACTTTAAGGTTAAGGGACACGAAGAAAGGGACACTAGCATACCAGCTCATTGGATAAGAAAGATATTGGTCACTGAGAACGAAAGGCACATCAGTGATCTCCTCAGGTATTCCATCTTAATTCCGAACATTTTCTTCTCTAATTCAATCATGTTGATAAGTTTTCTACTTCACTTCGCCTCAGGCAGAAAAAATCTGGAGTGATGATGATCATTGTTTTTATCAGTTTCAGAAGGAAAAACAACGTCGTGACGAGCTGATGATGTGACTGATTTAATATTCCTAGTGATACCTCTAGATAGGTATCTCGTCCAAGGACCAAGGCACCTGAGCTGATTCCTCTCCTCGGTCGACACAAACTTTAGCTATCACGCTTAGAAAGTTTTAGACGAGGAAGATTAAGGTTCTTGTTGTGATCATGTCAACATCAGATAATAGTCTAATTAACAGTTAAAATGAGACACTGTTGAAGTAGTGTAAAAGGGCTTAATTGTTGAGAAATGTTCAAAAACTATACGTTCCTAGGTAGGTACATTTTATTGTAAAGATGTTTTTGTCTTCTGAATAAAAGTTCTGTATTTCTGGACCATCCACCAAGTTCGTGTTTATTCGGATCCTGTACTCATTAGAAAATTTGGTTCTTTTGGTACACCCACCAATTTGACCGTAATTTGGAAATAGCCAAAAACCTAGCATTAAGAAACATGCCATGTAAAATATGTAGGTAGCTTGGTGGATCTCTTTGTAGCTGAGCCATAATCTGATTTATATTAATAAATAAAATTATTAATTTTATCTTCTTGCAAAGTACATGACCGACTTTTCAGTTTCTTCAGTATTATTCTAGCAGTAGATATAATAATATCTCTAGTAGCGCGGTCAAACTTTCTTGACTTGGCGGGGCGGAGCGCTACCGCGCTCCTTAATCAAGATTTAATCTCATTTTCTATTTGATTTTAGCAGCGCTATGTCATGCAGGGCTCCCTCCATCTACCAAACTTTACCGACCACCAGTTCGGATACCTTTCAAATCAACTCGCTCCTCTTCCAACCATCTTCAAAATTATACTTTTTACATTGATTAGCTGCATAGCCTATTTACTTACATTTGTATAAAAATATTTGGGTAAAATGGGTTGAGATTGTCAGGATGAGACTTTGAGAGAGTCATAATATTTTTATCTAAGGTTGTACATTAGGATAACATTATAATGCTCAATGTTTTATATGGATAAGTAGGTACAATAGGTAGCTATAGGAAACTACATAGCTAGCTTTGGAAACTTTTAGGGTGTAAAACCATGAACATTAATTATCTTGATAGATGTGCATTACGGAAGTTATTGTGTTATTGTACGGTATACCTAATATTCAAGATTACTTTGTTTGAAAATTACTTAGTACATAAATACGTTTACCTACGTTGGAAAATACATATTTCTAACATTAGGTTTTTTTTATCTATTTTTAATCTCAGAAGACATGTTCATAATTTTGTGTAATTATTGTAAAATGTACATACCCACCCTCGATGTCTATTTGCTCTCGCTCTCCATCCTCTTTCTTTCTCTTATATTATTCTTTAAGTGTCTTTCATTCTTGTGTATTAAGACCGTAATTTAATAAATGATAAGGAAAATAAAAGCGTAGGAAGGTATGTATATTTATTAAAACCTATGCTTATTTCAGGTATGAACAACAATAAAATTTCCTCTGCCATAATATCTTCATAGTACTCCACACGTCTTGAGTTTTCATTCAACTCATTCTCTGAATTCTGAACACGTGGCAAAATAAACAGAATTATTATATTATCTTATTACTATAGAACACTTTTTATTTTTCCCAACTTTACAAAGAAGAAGAAAAAAGTCTATGAAAAACTAAGAAGGAAAAACAGGGAAACTTAAAGTTCAAACCGGGCGAAGTTAAGTTATTTCTCCATTGTTGATTTTTTCTTTTTTTTATGTAATTTAGACAGGTCTTATTGTTTTTCTTTATTCTCTTAATGTTATAGGTACATGTAATCTATTACAATTATTACCAATCACATTATAGATAAGACTTTGTTTAGACTGCGAGAGTAAAGGGACTTTTCAGTCCTATGCTGGCAGTATAAACAAGGTATATTCTATTCTCCAAAATTATACCTGGGGCGTTCTCTAGCACTTGTTTGTAGTCAGATCCCTCGGAGGAGACCAAAAAGTAGGTGAAACTCGAGTCCGTGTGGAAGACTATAAAAAAAGTATCCATAAACAATATAAACATTGTATAGGTAAACGGTAAGAAATAATGTGCATCTTTTTGTTTTTCTCAGCAACATTGTCAGATTCTCCACATACTCCTCCAGTATTTCATGGTGGCCAATTATTTCTGGATGTTCTGCGAGGGGCTGCACCTCCATCTAGCCCTGGTAGTGGTCTTCGTGAAAGACACTTCACTCATGAGATGGTTCCACTTCATCGGATGGGTGGTCCCCCTCATTATCACCTCCGTGTATGCCTACGTCAGGCATACCTCTCTGGAAGACATCAAATAGTGAGTACTTGGGGTATCTTCTAAAATCTGGATAATATTACCTATATTCTGTTCTTTTGTACATAATTACTTCCTAGTTTCCTATCCACCTATCACATTGTTTTTAATCTCTCTCTTTCTCTCCCTCCCGATTTTCTCTTTTCTTTTCTCTGGAGAAAGAAATCCGAAACAGTTCACTGAGAGTTTCTCTCTTCGATTTCGGGAGGATAAGACCCTAGCGAACTGCTACTGCCTCTGTCAAACCTCTTTAAAAAAATAAAAAATAAAATAAAAAAACAAGCATCTCAAAACTTCCACCATTAATAACTGGCAATTTATCTACTTTGCTGTCGAAAGGTCGTTATTATAGTTTTCTTACCTTGTGAGAAAAAAAAGTTTCCATCGTTAATTATTCACTTTTTTCTCACTTCGTCTTCACCTTGTTCGTCAGCTTCCCATTCCTATAACGTCATCTTTCTCTGTCTGCTTTTGATTTTCTCAAGGTTAACAATGAAACTTTGAAGGTGACCTTTCAAACTAAAACTATACTGTTAGCTTGGAGCTTGGAGTGTAAGTTTCAAAGTTGTAAGCTCTAGGTCGTGGGTTTGGTTATCGCCCAGAGCGGATTTTGTCCTAAACAGATAAGTTCGTTCTCGGAACGGCTGGCTTTCTGCTATCTCGTCTTCCTTCTCTCTCCACCGGCTTTCTACTATCTTGACTTCCTTCTCACGAGAGAAACCAATGTAGCCATACCACGTCACATGTACAATCCCTGTACAAAAAAGGGATAGTAAAATTATTCCCAAAAAAAAGTCATATTCGTGCGAAATGCTAGTCGAGAAAACATAGCCAAGTTTATTAGAGATTAAAAGTCATTTTAAAAAAAGTTCCGCTTACATACCTACTTAGAGCTTAAAGTACCCACCCACCTTTACATTCGAAAGTAATAACGGAGCTAAGTAGGTACGTAGGTACCTTCTTAGGTAGAATCTCAAATGTTTCAAGTTTCACCTAGGTAGTACCTTATATAATATTTCTACTTATTTTAGTAAATGGTATTATGTATGTACCTACTTACGTGCTTACTTCTTTACCGAAAACCTAAAAATTTAATATCTTTAATAAATTGTACCTACATAGGTAGGTAGTTCTTAAAAAAAAAGATCAGTTTATTATAATGATATATCTACATACAGCTAAACTCATACCTACATAGTCGCACAGGTACATATACCTACTCGTATACGTCGTTAGAGAGTCAACCGGAAAATATCCTTGTAATTAAACTTGGAGGAAAAAACGGAATACATACCTAAACTAGTATGTATTTAGCTATCTACATAGGAAAGTATGTATGTAGCCATCAATGTAGGTATGTACCAATGTACCTACATGGGAACCTTATTGTTATTGTGAAAGTTGAAACCCTGAACTCCAAATCTGAGTTGAAATACTGAATCCAAAAGAGTTGGTAGAGAATATGTTTTAGGCTTAAATTCTTGGAGCTTAAAGTACCCACTCACTTCTACATTCGAAAGTAATAACGGAGCTAAGTAGGTACGTAGGTACTTAAGTAGAATCTCAAATGTTTCAAGTTTCACCTACCTAGTACCTATAGGGGAACCTTATTGAGACATACCGAAACTGCTGACAACTCTTCACTTCACATCTCGTCAAAAGTTCCTGTGGGTAACCCACTCTGTGAAAGTTGAAACCCTGAACTCCAAATCTGAGTTGAAATACTGAATCCAAAAGAGTTGGTAGAGAATATGTTTTAGGCTTAAATTCACCTAGTGGTTACACTTCCACTCGAGTTCTTTTTTTTAAAGAGGTTTGACAGAGGGAATTGTAACTGCTATGGTCTTATCGTCCCGAAATCGAAGAGAGAAGGAGACAGAACGAACATTATCCCATCAGGATGAAATCCGCCCCGGGCGGGAATCGATCCCGCGGCCTAGCGCTTACAAGGTAGACGCACTACCGACTTGACTAGGCTGGCGTTCATTTATCATTTATTATTAGATTTGTAAATTTGCTTCATGTCTAATGCAAGAAACTTCAATGTGGTTTGTCCTGGATTCGAGAGATGGGATTGGGAAAAGTTTGGCCCTATTTTTGGATTTCTCATCATCATCATCATCATCATCATCATCATCATCATCATCATCATCATCATCATCATCATCATCATCATCATCATCATCATCATCATCATCATCATCATCATCATCATCATCATCATCATCATCATCATCATCATCATCATCATCATCATCATCATCATCATCATCATCATCATCATCATCATCATCATCATCATCATCATCATCATCATCATCATCATCATCATCATCATCATCATCATCATCATCATCATCATCATCATCATCATCATCATCATCATCATCATCATCATCATCATCATCATCATCATTTTTCTCCTCTTCCTCCTCCTCCTCCCCCTCCTCCTCCTCCTCCTTCTTCTTCTTCTTCTTCTTCTTTTTCTTTGGAAATGAGAAGAGAACTTCAAAATGGAGTAAGGTCTCAACAGTTTCATTTGATTACGAGACTATTTCCTGAGGATATTTGAACCACAATTTTAATGTAATGTTTGATAATATTGATGATAATAATAAAAATAATACCTATTCCATCTTTAGGTAGGGTAAGTGTACCATTTATTCGCCCACCTAAAAAACGTACCATTTATTGGCCTACCTGCCCACATTTATTTTTCTATTTTTTTTTCTGACTATACTTTTTGAATAGCACTGGTTCGATAGCAGTCTTTAAGCCCTTTCTTTTGATGAAATTGGATCTTGAAAAAGTTCGTCTGGTTCAGACTTGTGGCGTAGGTACAGGTGGGGCCAATAAATGGTACCTTTTTTAGGTGGGCGAATAAATGATACACTTACCCTATTATGTAAGACAGGTAGGTAATGTTTCTAGGTACCTATGTGATCATGGCAAATACTCAGATAACCACACACGAAACTTTTTTCTCTACTCTCTCCCTCTCTTCTTCTCTTCCCCTATCTTTTATTCCCATTTTCTCATCTCCCCTTTTTCCTAGTATACATTCCCGTTTTATTTCTTCCTCTTCATTCAACTTTTATATCGTTCCTTTTCTCTCTCTCTCTCGCTTTCACTCTCCCAGTATTCATTCTCTTTTTTCCTCTTTATTCGACATTTATATTGTTCCTCCTCCTCTTCTACCTCCTCCTCCTCCTTCTTCTCTCTCTCTCATTGAATTGCTCACTGTTCTGTCACAAAACGATATTGCTGTACGAGATAGCGGTAGCAAAAAGCAATGTTACTGGCATTGGTTCCCTTTCCCTTCTATTCAAGTAATTCAAGTGCCCATGCCGAGCTTCTATTTAGAACTAGGACATTATACATTTATAGCAAAGCTTCTACCTATTTAGAACTAGGACATTGTACATTTATAGCAAAGCTTCTACCTATTTAGAACTAGGACATTGTACATTTATAGCAAAGCTTTATGTGGCGATGAACTAGGACATAGTTCCCTTTCCCTTCTATTCAAGTGCCCATGCCGAGCTTCTATTTAGAACTAGGACAATGTACATTTATAGCAAAGCTTCTACCTATTTAGAACTAGGACATTGTACATTTATAGCAAAGCTTTATGTGGCGATGAAAACGATCTTGTCTACTTTTTTTCTCTACAAATTTCAAACTACCATTTTGCACTACAAATTTTATGGTAAGTACCTACCTAGCTACAAAATTTCTCCAGCAAATAACCTAAATCAACAGTATAACAGTGGTGGAACAAATTGTAGTTTCTACTAAATACGAGTAGGTAGTCAGGTATCTACCTAAGTACCTGGATACCTATTTCAAGTTCCACCATCTACTGGTTCTAAAATACTATTCACAATCTATGTTGGTCCACTTTTGGATGTTTTCCAAGAATTTCCACTTTCAAAAAACCCTAAAGTGTGTCTGAAAATTATTCCGTAAGTCCTGGGGTTGTAACATATTCTCAGTAATTTTGGCATCTCCACTAAAGATGTGGATATATTGTATAGCACATTGCATACACACATTAGTTTTCGGGCGTTCATAAGAATTGCTGTTCCCATTCCCAACTTGGGAAATACTTACCTACCATACCTCTCAGAAAGGAAGAGAGAGAGGGAGAAATGAAGAATAAAAGTTTCACAAACAGAATAAGACTTTTTGACACCCTAAAGTGTGTTTGAAAATTATCCCGTAAGTCCTGGGGTTGTAACATATTCTCAGTAGGTAATTTTGGCATCTCCACTAAAGATGTGGATATATTGTATAGCACATTGCATACACACATTAGTTTTCGGGCGTTCATAAGAATTGCTATTCCCATTCCCAACTTGGGAAATAGGTACTTACCTACCATACCTCTCAGAAAGGAAGAGAGAGAGGGAGAAATGAAGAATAAAAGTTTCACAAACAGAATAAGACTTTTTGACACGAACATTACCTTCTTCATTTTCTCTCTCCCTCTCTCTCTCTCTCTCTCCTTCCCTCCCTTTCTCTCTCTTCTTTTTGTCACCTTGCTATGCCACTTTTAGGTACATCATGATTTGAATGTAGGTTGGTAGGTACTTATGGAGTTAGACACTTCGAATGTCTTTTTTCAGCTCTTCCCTTTTGTAATTTTGACATCTCTCTCTCCTTCCCTCCCTTTCTCTCTCTCTCTCTTCTTTTTGTCACCTTGCTATGCCACTTTTAGGTACATAATGATTTGAATGTAGGTTGGTAGGTACTTATGGAGTTAGACACTTCGAATGTCTTTTTTCAGCTCTTCCCTTTTGTAATTTTGACATCTCCACGAATATTAAAAGTTGATACCTATGTTCTTTGTATTGCACATTGCATACACAATTACACACACTGTTCTTGGGCGTCCTTTGTGATTTTGACACCTCCACCATTATGGTAATTTTGAAATCTAAACCTAGGTACCTACTACATATTTACAAGATTGTATGACTTGTATGGTACATTGTCTGCCTCATTGTTTCTCACACTCTCGCACCAATGTCTTGTCCTATATTTTTCAGCTGTTGGATGAACGATGCCCACTCCCGCTGGATCCTGACAGTTCCCGTCTGTCTCTCCATCCTCGTGAACTTGGCCATCCTAATGAACGTCCTCCGCGTACTACTTACCAAACTCCACAGCAACTCCACCAATCCTGCCCCGATTGGGATTCGGAAGGCTGCGCGCGCAGCTCTCATTCTGGTCCCCCTGTTTGGACTCCATCACATCCTCCTACCGTTTCGTCCCGAACCGAAATCGCCGTGGGAAATGGTGTACGATGTGTTTTCGGCTGTCCTCGTGTCTAGTCAGGTTAGTTCCAAGGAGAAAGGTTTATAGACACGAATAACAATAAAGAGATAATAATGCTGTGAAACCTCCCCTCCTCCTCCTCCTCCTCCTCCACCCCCTCCACCTCCGATAAGAGCATGAATAAGAGAAGATACCTCCAAACAACGAACACCTCCGAAAGGTACACTTTTTGGGGAACGGAGTTTTTATTAGTTTCTTAAAAACTCCGAATAGCGGATGCTTTGTTGACACTTTTTACTCTCATAGGGTTAAACAAATTAACAATAGATTAGGTACCGAAGATGAAATCTTTCAAGGTTAATGGTTTTTGTCTATCACTGACCTGACCTGTCTGTCATTCTCAGTCTTGCGTTTAAAATTTAATAAAACAATGACGTGGGAGTTATGTTCCTTTCAATATTCTAATCTAGCTTTCTTCTTTCACTCTTTACCCGACTTCACTGTATTGGTTTCTTCTTCTTCTTCTTCTTCTTCTTCTTCTTCTTCTAGACAGTTTTCAACACCAGGAGACACCAGAAGTATTCCATCTTGAAGTTTATGCTAGAACCCAACACACTATTACACACACTGGCCAACTAGATGTCTAACAGATAAAAGAGATCAATGTCCAAGCAATCATCATGGACATCACCTAATCAATCATTAGGAGATGAAACTGTTCAATGTCTGGGACTTCTGGTTGAAAATCGTCAATTAGGAGACTATTAGTGGTCCCCAAACTGTTGGTTCTCTTCAATTAATAGCAAAGAGAAAATATTTGGTTCTTTTCAACTATTAGCAAAGAGAAAATGTTGAAAGATCTCAGGTAATATTTAGTTGGTTATAATCAGCTAATCAGATTACAATGTATTTGACTTCCACGAGGTATTCCATGCTTTTGATCGGTAGATTCATCGGTTTTTTCATGGCACTGATAAATACAGTCAAAGTGTTGTTTATTCATTATCCTAAATTTTCCAGATCCGGATTGAACAATCAAATTCAACAAGGTTTACAATCAGAAGTAAATGTCTCTCCACAGGAAATAATCCTTTAGCTTATAACTCCTTTTCCTGTTCATCAGGGTTAGGTAAAAGTACACAAAGACTTTCTGTTTTCTGGTTTTCTTCTCTCACAAGAGGAAAATTTAAGAACCCCTAATCGGGATGATTTGTCTGGAGGGTGAATCAATGTAAAATAACAACTCGAACCAATGAAAAAGTTACAAAAATTATGAGATAGGATAAATTTATTTTGAATACAATATCTTAATGGACTTATAGCTAGGGGCTTCACTATCAGTCGTTTGTCATTTCACCAGCTAATGTGACAAAAAAAACCCCAGTTGACTAATCTTGAACATGAAATGATTCATAATCTCTCTCTTTTTACAATCTTTAACAATATTGTAAATTGCTACCGAATTATCATCATTAAGATACACCGCTGTGCACTATAATACCTACCTACCTACCTACCTAAATATCCTTAAATATTTAAATCTATATAATAGTTGTACATACTTATCTACATAATAAATTTAAGTAAAAAATTACGTTTACTATCAGTCGTTTGTCATTTCACCAGCTATAATGTGACAAAAAAAAACCCAGTTGACTAATCTTGAACATGAAATGATTCATAATCTCTCTCTTGTTACAATCTTTAACAATATTGGAAATTGCTACCGAATTATCATCATTAAGATACACCGCTGTGCACTATAATACCTACCTAAATATCCTTAAATATTTAAATCTATATAATAGTTGTACATACTTATCTACATAATAAATTTAAGTAAAAAATTACGTTATGGAAAACGAGTATTCTTAATAAAAACAGATCTTTCTTGAGCATAAAAATGGTATTAGTAGAGTAGCAAAATATTGAAATTTACTGTTCGCTGAGGTGCGTTCACACTTCCACAGTTATGTCAAACCAAGGCGTTAGGCATCGACTAACACTAGTGTAGTGTAAACGTTGCTTAATAAAATTAAGCCGCAGTTTCATTGCAACTATTTGTACTTTTTGGTTAATCCGACTTGTTAAGTCATGGCCACACTCACGAACTATGATTCTTCGCTGAGGTGCGCTCACACTTCCACAGTTATGTCAAACCAAGGCGTTAGGCATCGACTAACACTAGTGTAGTGTAAACGCTGCTTGATAAAATTAAGCCGCAGTTTCATTGCAACTATTTGTACTTTTTGGTTAATCCGACTTGTTAAGTCATGGCCACACTCACGAACTATGACGAACTGTACCGATTTATCGTCGCATCGGGTCAAAGGACATATTATTGACCCATCTTCAAGGCTACAATGGATAAGAAGTACCAACCTATACCTACCTGCACAAAAGTCTTTTTTTCGTGGAGTTATTCATACAAGAGGCACAATATTTGATGTGCTCATCATGGATTCAAAGACCCAAGAGACAGCTTTTGCGTACAGATTAATCAGATTATGTATATCAAAAGATACTGGGCAAATAACGGGCAAACTTGGCATATTAAATCTACATAGGTACAGACTAACATCTAATGCAAAAATACCCTCTACGTGCCCACATACGTACCTACACTAAACTTTTGACCGGTATGTACCTGCATCCAATAGATACGTTATGTTTCCACCGAAACTCTCTACCTCTCTGTACCCATTCCCCACTTTTTCGCTGACATCTTTTCAACTCTAGAGTAGCCTGAAGTAAAATCAGTGTACCTACCCAAATTGAGAGTACCTAACCACACCTACGATCAACCCTTAAAGCTTAGAATAATAATGTAAGGGTGTATCATGGCCTGTACCTAAATGAGACATTCTTGTTGTGGAAACCTCAGTAATCTCAAAATCCTAAATCACACCATTGCCTCTGTACATCATACTAAAATCTACGACTTATCAAGAATATTGGGAGGCTCGCGAACGTCAAGATATCGAAGCGCCCAACGCCGCGACGCGCTTAACACAAAATAGCGTTTCATTACACTACATGAGATCAAACCAATCAAAGAGGACGGTACGGTGGAGACGCAGAAGTCTGAGACATCAACTGCATCATGTTGCTGGAGTTTTCCATTCCAAATACTGAGATAATCACATTGATGGCAGAGATGAGGAAGATGATAATCAGGATGACATCGTTAAGAATATTGGCAGCTCTACAATTACAAGCCTTGTTAATGTTCATGCCCCCAATAATGAGAAAGAGGACACCCACAATGATCTGAAACCCAGAGCAAAACATCACACCGGATTAGAACAAACATTGTCAGTAGTCTTTGAAAGGATAATGGATAATGGCCCAACACTACAAAGAAGACAAAAGGATTCAGATAACACAATAATTATAAGGTGCAATATTACAACGCTTCAACAGTGTTTGGTAAGCAAAATGCAATGTTTACTAGCATAGGTACAAGCATTTCAGACATAAGTGCTCAGTGAAAGCATTTTGAGGTGCACTTTAATTTGCAGAATAAACTACACAAGTCCAAAAATGGCCACAAAAAATATCTACTTAATAATAAAAATGCTTTCACTGACCTTATTCACAATGTTTACTACCATACAAGCATTTCACACATAAGTGCTCAGTGAAAGCATTTTGAGGTGCAGTTTAATTTGCAGAATAAACTACACAAGTCCAAAAATGGCCACAAAAAATATCTACTTAATAATAAAAATGCTTTCACTGACCTTATTCTCCAGTGATATTCGCTGTACTTGGCAACAAAGTCGCAACCGAATCTAAAGAACTGATTGATGGAGAGTCAAGTAACGAAGTCGGTGGGACAAATCGTCCTAGCCCTGGATCAAACGCACTGATGAGTAAGTTAATAGCGGTCACAGCAAACGACATCCCCATTGCAATATGATTAATGATGAGAGCCGAGGACTTATATTCGATAAGATGAAGCCGACAATCCCTCATCAGATTGAGCGATAGGAAGAGAACGCCCATTAAAACCTGCGCCAAACAAGCGAAAGAAGAGATGTTGAAATTGAGGCTTGGAAGGCGAAATGAAGAAAATCACAGAAAGAAAAACACGAGAAAGAATCTAAACATGAAATAGGTACGTGTAGGTATCAAAAGCACTAGCTACATGGGATACAAATCTACTTAGGTACTTGAACAAGTTAGGGAGCATATTTTACTTTCTAATAAGCTTCTATCAATTTGGGATGGTTTGCTACCATATTCCAGACTATTACCCTATTACTTTCTAGCTATACATTAATCAATTCCTACTTCCTACCTTTACAATATGTGTCAATCTGTCAATATTTGATTTACCATGGTTGAATGAAATTTGTTTACACTTTAGATAAGCAACGTTGAGTGTGGCTTATATCTGAACGGACGCCTGTCTACTTGTGACCTGCTGTACTTACTTGTAAAACAATGGATGTGGAAATGAGCACCAGCATGAGTGTATAGAACTCGTGTTTTTCTCCAACTTGCAGGATGTATTTCAGTTGACTAGCATTTGCTGTGAGGAGGGCAATGTCCAGCATTCCCTGGGCAATTGTCTTCTTGGTGGCATATCGATTGACGTCTATTGGCTTTTGAGGATTCTGAAAAACAAAGGAAACATCTTTAACCAGGGCCGAATTTAGGGGCGGGAACGAGGGGACCCGGGCCCTCCCTTGAGCTCCCTATACTGTAGCCAAGATTCCGAATATGGAGCATCTACCAACAAGATCCTGGATACGGCCCTGACTTTAACATTATCGATGATTCAAAGTTTAAAATTAAACTTTTTTTATACATTTATACCTAACGTCACTTTAATGCTACTGTTTTTAATGACGTGACGGGGGTTTTACCCTCTATTTGGTGACAAGCTACCCGTCTACCATCTACTCACATTGAACTCAGCAAGCCTGACT
This sequence comes from Diaphorina citri, assembly GCF_000475195.1. Taxonomy (NCBI): domain Eukaryota; kingdom Metazoa; phylum Arthropoda; class Insecta; order Hemiptera; family Psyllidae; genus Diaphorina; species Diaphorina citri. The sequence goes on from NW_007378168.1 coordinate 84,522, forward strand.
AAGGCCGGGAAAACCCCAGTTAAAAAGTGAATGTGGTATCAATATCTTTCCTTAAATAACAAGTAGGTAATGATACTAATGATTATGATTAATAAACTATAACTACTACCTATACCTACAACATTTGTCTCGTAAAAGTGGAAACATTAATCTAACAATTTGATGAACAAAAGTAGTTTTTGTTTCATTTTGGGAAGAACAACATTGATAGCAAGACTATTAAGCCTATTAGGAAATACAGACATTAACGCTCAGGTGTCCTGATGAAACAGTTTACGCATTGTTTTACAAAGCCTAATGTTTTATATTATTTTATCATTGATGCAGATGCCATCCAACAAGGTCATCTCGTGATCAGAATCTTCTTATTGCATAATTTGTATAAAAGATACCCAACAATTAAGCACTTAATCTCCTTCATGATGAATATCAATAGGGATATGATACGGATTGAACAAATTTCATGCCTAGTAGGTAGTTTATTTTGTGTAAACTTACATTTAATTGAAATCTCAAATGTGTTTCTATTTATTTCAATCCAGAACTGAAGTTTCAACCAATGGAGGCTCATCAGGGAGTGGTCACAGGGAGGAGAATTGAAAAAAATCTTGGGAAGATGCGCTCAAACAGAAAAAAAGGGATTATCCCGAAATCCCGAATTATTATTACGAAGTCAAGTGAGAGAAGTGAAATATCAAAATCAACTTCAAGTGTGTTTCTTTCATTCAATGTCAGATGATAGGTAAGATTTGATTGTGTGATTCTTTTGAAGGTATCTACCTACTTGTACATACTTTGCAACTTTCCAAGATACAGAGAAGATTGAGTGATTTTTATCGTTGACTATTTGGCTTGACCGATTCACTGATTTCTTTTGAAGGAATCTCATGAGTAAAATAGGTACGGAGAACTTTAACATTTCACTACGATTTTATCACCTCAATAAATATTAGTTCATACCATGTACCTTATAAGTTCTTATTATTAAGTAGTATCCCCTTTGTAACACAAAATATTTATTCCAGCATGGTTGGGAGTGACACAAACGGGAGACGACCGAAATGTGCCCGCTGCAGAAATCACGGAAAATTGAGTGATTTTTATCGTTGACTATTTCGCTTGACCGATTCACTGATTTCTTTTGAAGGAATCTCATGAGTAAAATAGGTACGGAGAACTTTAAGATTTCACTACGATTTTATCACCTCAATAAATATTAGTTCCTACCATGTACCTTATAAGTTCTTATTATTAAGTAATATCCCCTTTTGTAACACAAAATATTTATTCCAGCATGGTTGGGAGTGACACAAACGGGAGACGACCGAAATGTGCCCGCTGCAGAAATCACGGAATGATTTCCTGGCTCAAAGGTCACAAGCGACAGTGTCGATTCAAAGCTTGCGTGTGCCCCAAATGTAATCTAATCGCAGAGCGACAACGAGTGATGGCTGCCCAGGTCGCTTTGAAGCGACAGCAAGCCGCTGAAGACGCTATAGCAATCGGATTAGCGGCCGTAGCAACCGGCACACAGTACGGCTATTTGCCCCCAGGACCCATTTTTGGGATGTCCATCACGGACCCGAAAGACAACTTGACCACAGGTGATTAACATGTGTAATTTATAATTTTCTGCAGTTAATCACTTTTATATTGTGATACATATTCGTTTACAAGAGTGTAGTTTTTTACCTATGAATTATTTACCTATTTTTAGCGCTCAATAATAACTACGCCCCATGCACCAACTCAAAAAAGTTTGATTTTATCCATACTTTAAGTAATAAAACTCTCTATTACAAAACGATGTAGGTACTATACATATGGTAGTCATTCAACATTCAAGTATTGTGCTCCCCATTGTAATGTCCGATCATTTTTATTTTCTGCTTTAGACATCAATGATCCCAATGTGAAACCGAAAAACGAAAGTTCCGAAACCTGTCCGAACAAAACGGATGGCAGCGAAGATGAAGAAGACCGCCGGGACAGCAATAAAGAAGATGATAAATATTCCTCTAGTGAACCTGAAGACGAGGATGGTAGTGACGAACCATGCAAAGAGAGAGATCACAATCAGAACGTTACCAAATATTGTCACACGAAGAATATGAATGTTACCAAACTTCCCGCCCACGGGTTCTCGCCATCTTCGCTGGAACTTCTGGTCCGACTGTTTCCAGAGAAGAAGAAATCCGTACTCGAGCTTGTACTGAAGAGATGTGGTGACGATTTGCTGAAAGCCATTGAGCAGTGTGTTCCCTTGGGCAATGCGTATATCAACAGACATAAGAATGACCCGGAGGAAAGCTACTGTACAGGAAGTGGTGGTGAGTGGACAAGATGTTTTTGTCTTCTGAATAAAAGTTCTGTATTTCTGGCCCATCCACCAAGTTCGTGTTTATTCGGATCCTGTACTCATTAGAAAATTTGGTTCTTTTGGTACACCCACCAATTTGACCGTAATTTGCAAAGAGCCCATAAAAAGAAGGAATTATAAAAAGAAGCATTCATGTCATAAAATAGGATAAGAAAATTCAATTACCCTAGTCAAGTGAAGACAAAGTATTCTAATTCTTTCTCCAGTTTTAATGATACTTGACAAATTTAACCCGTTTAGTAAATATTAGAATAAGAAAAGTAAAAAGAACAAAAAACTTGTGTTTCAGAACCAACCACCAAAACATCCAAGAGTCAGAAGGCCAACAAGTTTACCGTCAACAGCACCCTGTTGTCCAAGTCTGCGTTTCGACCGTTCCTCCCCACTCCGCCAGAAGCTCACCAGAGTTCGCGTCGTGAGGATCTCAATGTGATTCCGAGGTTTAGTTATAACACCCGGGTTCTGTCTACAGTGTTGCCTTCCACGGCGCTCCTGCAACTGCCCACGGCCCATCATCATTTCAGGTGCGAATTCTTCTATTCATTTTTCCTCATTTCAGAGATAAGGTTCGTTCTTGGAAAGGCTGACTTTCTCCTATCCTGTCTACCTTCTTTCTTCACTTTCGGGACGATAAGACCTCAGCAGTTACACATCCCTCTATCAAATCTTTGAAACTCATAATTTTAAGGTCCGAAAATATCTGATTTTTTGTCTAGGTACAAAGTTTCTTTTAGTGAAGAATTCCCTTCGAAGCCACAAGATTTTTAAGAATTTTTTTATTACATTGGGGATCATTGACTCTTTAGAGGACCCGTAGAAGGGCTCTTTTTTCTGGGTAGATGAATTTTAGAGTTTACTGAACACTTTTCATAGACTTTAAAAAAGCAACTTTTCAGTTTCTTCAGTATTATTCTAGCAGTAGATAATTATAATCAAGATTTAATCTCATTTTCTATTAATTTGATTTTAGCAGCGCAATGCCATGCAGGGCTCCCTCCATCTACCAAACTTTACCGACCACCAGTTCGGATACCTTTCAAATCAACTCGCTCCTCTTCCAACCATCTTCCTGTGTAGTGCCCAACTGTCCAGAATGTGTCATCTCTAACTCCCAGTGATCTATGTACATTGTACATATCTGCGGCTACATATTGCTCTAGTTATAGCAGCTCATAGTACAAAGTATGCTTTTGAATTTAAAGTTTAAAAATGTTATTATCTGCGGCTACATATTGCTCTAGTTATAGCAGCTCATAGTACAAAGTATGCTTTTGAATTTAAAGTTTAAAAATGTTATTAGGGTAAATAGCCAAAAACCTAGCATTAGGAAACATGCCATGTAAAATATGTAGGTAACTTGGTGGATCTCTTTGTAGCTGAGCCATAATCTGATTTATATTAATAAATAAAATTATTAATTTTATCTTCTTGCAAAGTACATGACTGTGTAGCTTACCCTATTTACCAAATAAATGTTTTTATTAATTATAAATAGTGCTTTCTATTGCCTAAATTTCTTGTTGTTTATTCTCTTATCTCGTTCAAAGATATAGGTATCTATTACACTCGATGTGTCTAGCTGAATTCCGTCGCTTCGCTCCGGAATCCCGCTAGTTCATCCCGAGGCATGGCCAAACTTGTGGAAAAGGCATGTATGAGAGCCGAGGACTTATATTCGATAAGATGAAGTCGACAATCCCTCATCAGATTGAGCGATAGGAAGAGAACGCCCATTAAAACCTGCGCCAAACAAGCGAAAGAAGAGATGGTGAAATTGAGGCTTGGAAGGCGAAATGAAGAAAATCACAGAAAGAAAAACACGAGAAAGAATCTAAACATGATATAGGTACGTGTAGGTATCAAAAGCACTAGCTACATGGGATACAAATCTACTTAGGTACTTGAACAAGTTAGGGAGCATATTTTACTTCACAAGTGCATGATTATCTACTTCTTGGAATAATTTGGCATCTCTGATCTATAAAAATAAGGAAGATACTCGTATATCTAAAACTTGGAAAAAAACCTACATAGGTATTAGGTAATAGGTAGGATTATAAGGAAAGTACCTATGGAAACTGAGACAACCGAGTGCGAATTTGAATTGAATAAAAATACCTATTAAAAATATAGGAAATTAAATTGTAAAAATAAAAACTTACCTGTTGGGAAAGCGAATGACAGTGTGCAGACAGTTTTCAACACCAGGAGACACCAGAAATATTCCATCTTGAAGTTTATGCTAGAACCCAACACACTATTACACACACTGGTCAACTAGATGTCTAACAGATAAAAGAGATCAATGTCCAAGCAATCATCATGGACATCACCTAATCAATCATTAGGAGATGAAACTGTTCAATGTCTGGGACTTCTGGTTGAAAATCTACGTCAATTAAGAGACTATTAGTGGTCCCCAAACTGTTGGTTCTCTTCAATATTTGGTTCTTCTCAACTATTAGCAAAGAGAAAATATTGAAACATCTCAGGTAATATTTAGTTGATTATAATCAGCTAATCAGATTACAATGTATTTGACTTCCACGAGGTATTCCACGCTTTTGATCGGTAGATTCATCGGTTTTTCATGGCACTGATAAATACAGTCAAAGTTTATTCATTATCCTAAATTTTCCAGATCCGGATTGAACAATCAAATTCAACAAGGTTTACCGTCAGAAGTAAATGGCTCTCCACAGGAAATAATCCTTTAGCTTATAACTCCTTTTCCTGTTCATCAGGGCTAGGTAAAAGTACACAAAGACTTTCTGTTTTCTGGTTTTCTTCCCTCACAAGAGGAAAATTTAAGAACCCCTAATCGGGATGATTTGTCTGGAGGGTGAATCAATGTAAAATAATAACTCGAACCAATGAAAAAGTTACAAAAATTATGAGATAGGATAAATTTATTTTGAATACAATATCTTAATGGACTTATAGCTAGGGGGTTTTATATTATTTTGTCATTGATTGCAGATGCCATCCAACAAGGTCATCTCGTGATCAGAATCTTCTTATTGCATAATTTGTATAAAAGATACCCAACAATTAAGCACTTAATGTAATACTACACAGAGATAATTACTCCAAGTGCGTGAAGGTTTTTTCTTAATGAATAATTCACTTGTTTTATTTAAATTGAAAGGAATGTTTTAATCAGCAACTAGCAAGAAGTTGAAGAGAGAAACCCATTGACGGGCTATTATCAAATACCAGCAGACAAAGAGGCCTCGTCTTGGATAGTTTTATGTGTTAAAGATACTAGGAACTAGTTATTTAATTCATCTCATGGTATCACCTTATCAGGTTTTATTATTTTTGTCTACTTTCGGATGGTGCGGTGGACAAATAATAAATGACATGAAACTTTCTCATTGCCTACGGGCATATTATACGGTTACCTAAGGATATATCAGTTTCATAAGAACTCTCCTAAAATAATAATAGAAAGTAAAAAATACTGCATCTTATATTAATATTGGTTCATTTGTCATTTATTCTGCAGGTATTATGGGCACTAACGTATTTATCATAGTAGGTATCATACCCTCGCAGCCCCGTGGTTCGGGCATTTCGTTGATCCTAACTGTAGTAACACTACTACTGCAGGGTAGTATTGTACTAAAAATATCTTCCTATAATATTTTGGAGAACTCCCCTCAACCTCAAACTCATTCCTAATTTATTGTATCAAGTTAATATGAATACGTCTTATTGGCGAAATACCTCAATTTTTTTCCACAAACGTATCTATTTTCTGTACAATTCCATTTCCCAACCATCACTTCTTGGGCTCTAGCACACACTTACCGCACTAACATCATCAACATTAAAAGCTCTAATATCCGTGACAGCGTTAGAGTTTTCCATCTCTTTGTCAGCAGTTGCCATCTCGCATAACTCCTCGGTCTATCAAAATGTTATCTTCTAAACACAGGTGCAATCCAAATCTTTCCAAGAAGTCGGCCAAGAGTAAGCGATAAACTGCGATAATAACTCATTAAAAAACTGGGGTTCCTAATATTACACTCTTATAAACACTCAGAAACATCAACGGATCACATTGCACTATTTTACACTCACGTTGTATTTTTTTTTTTTTTTTCAGGCTAAATGTGTACCTACCTCCTACTCATGTGCCCCGTACTTATGACCAAAATTCATGGATATTTTCAGTGACCTATAGAATCAAGGATTGCTCTATAATGACGTTCTCGAAACGACTTTTACTGAAGTCAAATTTCAAAGCTATCTATCACGAAGAACATTATTTGTTCTTGATTAGATGATTAAGCAGAAGGTAATCTACCGCATTAGATATACTTATAGGTATCTACCTACATAGGCAGGATAATTCAACAAATGAGTAAACTTACTAGGACAAACTAAAATGTAGACAGCCTTTGGGTTTCCCTCTGAAGTAATTCCTTGATTACGCCATCGGGAGTGGTTCGAAAAAAACAATTTTTCTTCGACGAATATCTTTCACAGGAAAAGGAGGGGGGCCAAAATCGGTCAAGAAACGCAGGATCTTATGGCACTAAAGGCCCCCCTATTAATTGTACAGAAGCCCAAATAAATTTTATCACAGATAAAAAAAGGAGACACTCGCCCGCACACCGTGTACCGACCAAGTTTCGTACGATACTGAAAATTCTCTCCGAGCTGTGAAATTTCAACAAGACGGAAAGAAGGAAAACGAAACATCAACCACCTCGCCAGGAGAAAAAGGTTCTCGCTTCGAGTCTCGCGCGTTCAGGAATGAGAAACAAGGCGGAAAAAGGGGGGTGGTGCCTGATGAGCTGATGCAGTGCTGAGGTCGATGCAACTATAAGGTAACGCCAGTATTGTGCGATACTTACACGTGGCTGCGCCACCACGTGAAGAAAATGCAATCAAACTTCTCCATTAGACACCTAGATTTGAATGGGTAAGAGGCGGAGCGGACCAAGTTGAAAAAAATCTAATTTTACCTATTGTACTTTGTACATCATGAAAAAGAGCATGAAAAGGATTATTTTTTCTTTTTGATTGGTTGCTGAACTGATGTCTAGAAAATCTACAAATTAACCAAATCTAGATTTTAATAAGTAGGTGTTACCTAGATTGGTAGACTCTTTTAATTTTAATAAAGTAAATAGGTAATCACTGACTTTATTGACAGAGTTGACTTGGAAATTTTTGAAGAATGGAAGATTCAACACAGAAGCAACAATGTCAACAAAAACAACAAGATTTCAGACCAAAATTCTTACCCTGACTGACTCCCGTGGTTCCATGTTTAGTATTTTCCTAAGACTATTAGCACCATACCATGAGTAATGAGTAGTGACTGAAAGGATGCAAACAAGGTCGTCAGCTGAGTAAGAATGTACAGGATTGACGATAAAATGGAAAATATTACCGGAAAATTAGATATCGTGAAAAGTAGAAAAAATTTAAGTATGGTCGTGCTTTTTACCGAAAAGGTATTTTGGCTGAGCCAGTATGTAAAACTGAAATTCCCTGCCAGTATGTAAAACTTAAAGTTAGGTCAAAGCCAACCACAGGGGATAGGTAGGTATCATTTAAAATGATGGAGCGCCCTTTATTCTTACACTCAATTACTCATGAATCACCCTTATAACAACGGAACATGACTGTTATTGTTCGGTTGTCATGGTTACGCCATTCAATCTCATTGTCCTGTGTCGACAATAATCCACAGATACCTAGTAGTTACCTACCGATTAGTCCGAATACCAAATAAGTACAAACAGATAACTACTCACTTATACTTACCTGACTTTCCCTTCCTATAGGCATACCTACATATTTTCAGTAGGGATTTGCGAAGTATGATGTTTTCAGGTTTCCTTTGGTTTCTTTGGTTTTCATATTTCGTGGTACCTTTTGAGTTTTACCTAGCGATGGTACCTACATTATAATATAGGTATGTAGGTATTTTGCGAAAAAAAAAGAAGCAATTGAACCTTTTCCCACAGATACTCAAATGTTTCAAACTTCAAAGCCTCTTTTCAGGTCCCGAGTTTTGAGGACAGGTAAGTACAGAAATCAACTATGTATATGAAACTAATAAAAATTGGTCCATCAAGAGATTATTTACAGCTTATGCTGCTTTTTCGATAACCTTTCCAAATTTTCTGAGATGATGTTGATTTTTTTCCATTTGATTTTAAAAAATCCATATTGATGACGTCAGTTGTGTAAATGGATAAGTAGGTAAATATCTCCTTCATGATGAATATCAATCGAGATATGATACGGATTGAACAAATTTCATGCCTAGTAGTTTATTTTGTGTAAACTTACATTTAATTGAAATCTCAAATGTGTTTCCATTTATTTCAATCCAGAACTGAAGTTTCAACCAATGGAGGCTCATCAGGGAGTGGTCACAGGGAGGAGAATTGAAAAAAATCTTGGGAAGATGCGCTCAAACAGAAAAAAAGGGATTATCCCGAAATCCCGAATTATTATTACGAAGTCAAGTGAGAGAAGTGAAATATCAAAATCAACTTCAAGTGTGTTTCTTTCATTCAATGTCAGATGATAGGTAAGATTTGATTGTGTGATTCTTTTGAAGGTATCTACCTACTTGTACATACTTTGCAACTTTCCAAGATACAGAGAAAATTGAGTGATTTTTATCGTTGACTATTTCGCTTGACCGATTCACTGATTTCTTTTGAAGGAATCTCATGAGTAAAATAGGTACGGAGAACTTTAACATTTCACTACGATTTTATCACCTCAATAAATATTAGTTCCTACCATGTACCTTATAAGTTCTTATTATTAAGTAATATCCCCTTTTGTAACACAAAATATTTATTCCAGCATGGTTGGGAGTGACACAAACGGGAGACGACCGAAATGTGCCCGCTGCAGAAATCACGGAATGATTTCCTGGCTCAAAGGTCACAAGCGACAGTGTCGATTCAAAGCTTGCGTGTGCCCCAAATGTAATCTAATCGCAGAGCGACAACGAGTGATGGCTGCCCAGGTCGCTTTGAAGCGACAGCAAGCCGCGGAAGACGCTATAGCAATCGGATTAGCGGCGGGGGGAAACCGCCCACACGAACGGCATAGCAACCGGCACACAGTACGGCTATTTGCCCCCAGGACCCATTTTTGGGATGTCCATCACGGACCCGAAAGACAACTTGACCACAGGTGATTAACATGTGTAATTTATAATTTTCTGCAGTTAATCACTTTTATATTGTGATACATATTCGTTTACAAGAGTGTAGTTTTTTACCTATGAATTATTTACCTATTTTTAGCGCTCAATAATAACTACGCCCCATGCACCAACTCAAAAAAGTTTGATTTTATCCATACTTTAAGTAATAAAACTCTCTATTACAAAACGATGTAGGTACTATACATATGGTAGTCATTCAACATTCAAGTATTGTGCTCCCCATTGTAATGTCCGATCATTTTTATTTTCTGCTTTAGACATCAATGATCCCAATGTGAAACCGAAAAACGAAAGTTCCGAAACCTGTCCGAACAAAACGGATGGCAGCGAAGATGAAGAAGACCGCCGGGACAGCAATAAAGAAGATGATAAATATTCCTCTAGTGAACCTGAAGACGAGGATGGTAGTGACGAACCATGCAAAGAGAGAGATCACAATCAGAACGTTACCAAATATTGTCACACGAAGAATATGAATGTTACCAAACTTCCCGCCCACGGGTTCTCGCCATCTTCGCTGGAACTTCTGGTCCGACTGTTTCCAGAGAAGAAGAAATCCGTACTCGAGCTTGTACTGAAGAGATGTGGTGACGATTTGCTGAAAGCCATTGAGCAGTGTGTTCCCTTGGGCAATGCGTATATCAACAGACATAAGAATGACCCGGAGGAAAGCTACTGTACAGGAAGTGGTGGTGAGTGGACAAGATGTTTTTGTCTTCTGAATAAAAGTTCTGTATTTCTGGCCCATCCACCAAGTTCGTGTTTATTCGGATCCTGTACTCATTAGAAAATTTGGTTCTTTTGGTACACCCACCAATTTGACCGTAATTTGCAAAGAGCCCATAAAAAGAAGGAATTATAAAAAGAAGCATTCATGTCATAAAATAGGATAAGAAAATTCAATTACCCTAGTCAAGTGAAGACAAAGTATTCTAATTCTTTCTCCAGTTTTAATGATACTTGACAAATTTAACCCGTTTAGTAAATATTAGAATAAGAAAAGTAAAAAGAACAAAAAACTTGTGTTTCAGAACCAACCACCAAAACATCCAAGAGTCAGAAGGCCAACAAGTTTACCGTCAACAGCACCCTGTTGTCCAAGTCTGCGTTTCGACCGTTCCTCCCCACTCCGCCAGAAGCTCACCAGAGTTCGCGTCGTGAGGATCTCAATGTGATTCCGAGGTTTAGTTATAACACCCGGGTTCTGTCTACAGTGTTGCCTTCCACGGCGCTCCTGCAACTGCCCACGGCCCATCATCATTTCAGGTGCGAATTCTTCTATTCATTTTTCCTCATTTCAGAGATAAGGTTCGTTCTTGGAAAGGCTGACTTTCTCCTATCCTGTCTACCTTCTTTCTTCACTTTCGAGACGGTAAGACCTCGGCAGTTACACATCCCTCTATCAAATCTTTGAAAATCATAATTTTAAGGTCCGAAAATATCTGATTTTTGTGTCTAGGTACAAAGTTTCTTTTGGTGAAGAATTCCCTTCGAAGCCACAAGATTTTTAAGATTTTTTTTTATTACATTGGGGATCATTGAGCCTTTAGAGGACCCGTAGAAGGGCTCTTTTTTCTGAGTAGATGAATTTTAGAGTTTACTGAACACTTTTCATAGACTTTAAAACCCGTGAGTACACGCGTTAAAAATCCGAACGTCAGTACACGCGTGTAGAGAAAAAATCTCACACCTTTTTTTGCTTTGTATTTCGTTCTGTTTGAAGAATTAGGTATGTAATATTTTTAAGATAGATTAAGTTGGTTTATGAATTCAAACTATATTTAAAGTAATTTCAGCAACTTTTTTTTAACAGTTGCAGTTCGAAAACTCAAAGGGTTCAAAAACGTATGCTATAAAAAATACAAAAATCAATTTCCCTTAAGGTGTCCGTTTTGCCCACCCTTCCCCTAATGTTTTATATTATTTTGTCATTGATTGCAGATGCCATCCAACAAGGTCATCTCGTGATCAGAATCTTCTTATTGCATAATTTGTATAAAAGATACCCAACAATTAAGCACTTAATGTAATACTACACAGAGATAATTACTCCAAGTGCGTGAAGGTTTTTTCTTAATGAATAATTCACTTGTTTTATTTAAATTGAAAGGAATGTTTTAATCAGCAACTAGCAAGAAGTTGAAGAGAGAAACCCATTGACGGGCTATTATCAAATACCAGCAGACAAAGAGGCCTCGTCTTGGATAGTTTTATGTGTTAAAGATACTAGGAACTAGTTATTTAATTCATCTCATGGTATCACCTTATCAGGTTTTATTATTTTTGTCTACTTTCGGATGGTGCGGTGGACAAATAATAAATGACATGAAACTTTCTCATTGCCTACGGGCATATTATACGGTTACCTAAGGATATATCAGTTTCATAAGAACTCTCCTAAAATAATAATAGAAAGTAAAAAATACTGCATCTTATATTAATATTGGTTCATTTGTCATTTATTCTGCAGGTATTATGGGCACTAACGTATTTATCATAGTAGGTATCATACCCTCGCAGCCCCGTGGTTCGGGCATTTCGTTGATCCTAACTGTAGTAACACTACTACTGCAGGGTAGTATTGTACTAAAAATATCTTCCTATAATATTTTGGAGAACTCCCCTCAACCTCAAACTCATTCCTAATTTATTGTATCAAGTTAATATGAATACGTCTTATTGGCGAAATACCTCAATTTTTTTCCACAAACGTATCTATTTTCTGTACAATTCTATTTCCCAACCATCACTTCTTGGGCTCTAGCACACACTTACCGCACTAACATCATCAACATTAAAAGCTCTAATATCCGTGACAGCGTTAGAGTTTTCCATCTCTTTGTCAGCAGTTGCCATCTCGCATAACTCCTCGGTCTATCAAAATGTTATCTTCTAAACAGAGGTGCAATCCAAATCTTTCCAAGAAGTCGGCCAAGAGTAAGCGATAAACTGCGATAATAACTCATTAAAAAAACTGGAGTTCCTAATACTACACTCTTATAAACACTCAGAAACATCAACGGATCACATTGCACTATTTTACACTCACGTTGTATTTTTTTTTTTTTTTTTCAGGCTAAAAAAAATTCTGATTCAGTCCGCTTCTACTGCGAGTTGGAACTATGGTGAATCTGAGCGATTCTATGGTAACTTCCGGACTGACTTGCCAGTTTACTCATACACTGGTACTGATGCCAGTTGTTCTGAGAATCCTAACTCTTTCACTTTCAAATACATTGTGCTTATTACTATGCGTATTTACTACAGTAGCAAAACTAGCAGGTTCACTGTGTATGAGACAGATAAGAGATGTGTTGATAACTGTACGTGGAAGCTGCATATTTCAAAATGATTCCATACCTACTTGGGATTGGAAAATCCCCTATAGGTACCTATAAATATTGTAATTACCCATGTATAGTGCAAGAAAAAATACTCATAGGTATCAAACATGCCTATTTGCTTATATTGCCTATACCTATTTTGTCGATAGACTTTACAGTAGGGACTTGGATGAGTAAAGTTAGAAATCATAACCTCATGACCCATTTACCCACAAATATGCTTAAGTATTTGTTAAGTATTACTAGGTAATCAACACTTACGTCAAATGTTAAATAGTTTTTGTGAAATGTGAATGAGTGAATGGATCTCGTTCTTATAATATAAGATAAATAGTGCTTTCTATTGCCTAAATTTCTTGTTGTTTATTCTCTTATCTCGTTCAAAGATATAGGTATCTATTACACTCGATGTGTGATGAATTGTATCTTGCGAAAATGTGGTTTGTGAGGGAGGGTGAAATAATAACTTATCCAAATATTCGTACCTATCTGTTTGCGAAATCTGATTCTTTCAAAAATAATATTTTTATTTGCTCCTAGAGACCTAGACTGTGTCAATAAAACTGCCGTCTACAATGAGTAGTTAATTAGATATGGCAATCTTAAGACTCGTAAAAATTTCAAAATATGTTTAGATTGCAAAAAAATGGGCTACGAGGGAATATTGTACATCGTAAAAATGATACCTGAGCGTGAAATGGGAAGACACTTCTGCCAAACACGTTCTACTGGTCTTGCTTGACATTATTATCGTATTTGTGTAAAAATATCCCATTTTGAGTGCAAATAAGAAGTACCAACCTATACCTACCTGCAAAAAAGTCTTTTTTTCGTGGAGTTATTCATACAAGAGGCACAATATTTGATGTGCTCATCATGGATTCAAATACCCAAGAGACAGCTTTTGCGTACAGATTAATCAGATTATGTATATCAAAAGATACTGGGCAAATAACGGGCAATCTTGGCATATTAAATCTACATATGTACAGACTAACAAAACTAACATCTAATGCAAAAACACCCTCCAAGTGCCCACATACGTACCGAGGTACCTAACACTAAACTTTTGACCGGTATGTACGAGTATCTGCATCCAATAGATACGTTATGTTTCCACCGAAACTCTCTACCTCTCTGTACCCATTCCCCACTTTTTCGCTGACATCTTTTCAACTCTCTCCACCACTCTCATGGGACCGAAAGCATAAACGCGACCGGAGTAATGATATGGAAGCAAACACACAATAAATATCTTCCAGCAACTTTTCTCGGACTTCCAAGCTCGATGTTTACTTTTCCTGTTATCTTCCTCTGATTCTTCCTTCACTCGGCTCTCGAGACCTTTTCAGTCCTTTAGTGATGGGAAGTTTTCTAGCAGAATTTTCGGATATCCCTGATACTGCAAGGGCTTGTACCAGTCGGAGGAACACAGAGTTGAGCTCAAAGTATTGGGTAGGACTCTGTTGTACTTGTTTGGTCTATGTAGATAATGAGAAAGAATTTTGGGTGGAACAAGCTATGGCTAAGGCATAGGTAGCTCGACCCTGGAATAATTTCCTAGTAATTCCTGGCCTGATTACTCGTGTGGTTCCCAATTCCTAGGCTGTAAAGGTGTGTCTACACATAGGCGACCGGCCATCGATCGATGTCGACTGAGACGTCCACACTCCCTCGACAACATGGATTTTCCTCGTCGATCGACGGCCGGTCGACTATGTTTGGACACACCTTAAGGTTAAGGGACACGAAGAAAATTTTAACTAGCAGACCAGCTCATTGGATAAGAAAGATATTGGTCACTGAGAACGAAAGGCACATCAGTGATCTCCTCAGGTATTCCATCTTAATTCCGAACATATCAAGTTTCAAGATGATGAGATTTCTCTTATTGTAAGGTTAATGACATCGCACCCACCTCCCACGCCTGAGGGAGTGCGTCTTGTATCTCTCTCACTCTGCATGTTAGTAGCATGTCCTTCTCTCATAGAATTCCGAACATTTTCTTCTCTAATTCAATCATGTTGATAAGTTTTCTACTTCACTTCGCCTCAGGCAGAAAAAATCTGGAGTGATGATGATCATTGTTTTTATCAGTTTCAGAAGGAAAAACAACGTCGTGACGAGCTGATGATGTGACTGATTTAATATTCCTAGTGATACCTCTAGATAGGTATCTCGTCCAAGGACCAAGGCACCTGAGCTGATTCCTCTCCTTGGTCGACACAAACTTTAGCTATCACGCTTAGAAAGTTTTAGACGAGGAAGATTAAGGTTCTTGTTGTGATCATGTCAACATCAGATAATAGTCTAATTAACAGTTAAAATGAGACACTGTTGAAGTAGTGTAAAAGGGCTTAATTGTTGAGAAATGTTCAAAAACTATACGTTCCTAGGTAGGTACATTTTATTGTATCCATAAGTCTATTTTACTAATATCACAACATGACATAAGTACGTACGTACCTACGTATGTAACCTAAGTTGCCTAAGTATGATGATTGTAATGATTTTACAAGAATTTTCACTTTGTTTCTCTGGTAATTGTACGAGTACCTATGTATGTAGGTAAGTAAATTGAGTAATACCTACATTATTTTGATTTTCTTCAAAACATCACACGTCCCATTCAAACTGTCATTGTGACCTTATGTTTTCAATCTCATTTGAAAGTTCTCGAAATCTCAGAAATGTATTTGATTTCAATATTGCGACTTGGGTGGCCTACAAATTTTCTTTGTTCTACGGAGAGAAGGAAGATGAATCTTGATTGTTTTATTTTCCCTACACCCACCGATTACATGAGTTGAAATGTTAGATCCACACGCTTTCTGTGCTTTGTGCTTTGATTAATATATTGATTTCCCTGGATGAGTAAATTAGTTATCTAGGTAGTACTCTGAAGTTAAACAAGATTGTACGTGGTTAGTAACCGGATGTGCGACCATCTGGACAATCGCGTGCTACTGGATTTTACTAGCTGGGTTGAGTTTAATCTGAGTAGTCGGGTAGCTTTTCGCTGAAAGGCATATACCATCGTCCGTCGTGAGAAGACCCTAGTTGTTAAAAGCGGCGTAAAACCCATATCAAAGAAAGTTTTAGAGGAAGATCTGTGCACTCACTGGATGGTCCTATGAATAAAAGAATGACAGCATCCGATTTTGTTTTCCTACCTTTCCAAGATAACAGTTAAAATGAGACACTGTTGAAGTAGTGTAAAAGGGCTTAACTGTTGAGAAATGTTCAAAAACTATGTATACGTTCCCAGGTAGGTACATTTTATTGTATCTATAAGTCTATTTTACTAATATCACAACATGACATAAGTACGTAGGTACCTACGTATGTAACCTAAGTTGCCTAAGTATGATGATTGTAATGATTTTACAAGAATTTTCACTTTGTTTCTCTGGTAATTGTACGAGTACCATATGTATGTAGGTAAGTAATACCTACATTATTTTGATTTTCTTCAAAACATCACACGTCCCATTCAAACTGTCATTGTGACCTTATGTTTTCAATCTCATTTGAACTCGTACGTTCTCGAAATCTCGGAAATGTACCTATTAGATTTCAATATTGCGACTTGGGTGGCCTACAAATTTTCTTTGTTCTGCTGAGAGAAGGGGAATGGATCATGATTATTTTATTTTCCTTACACCGTGCACCGCCTACATTGGAATGTTAGATCCATACGGTTTCTGTGATTTGATTTAGGTACTTGAGTAAGTGGTTATAGGTAGTCTAGGTACATTGAATTGGGTTCATCAAGTAGGTACTAGGTATGTTACCTATACAGGTTTCATACAATCGTTCTCGGAACGGCTGGATCTCTTCTATCCCGTCCTACTTCTCTCTTGGATTTCGTTAAACTGTAAAACCTCCTTTGTTACAGAAACTTTTTTTTAGAGGAAGATCTGTGCACTCACTGGATGGTCCTATGAATAAAAGAATGACAGCATCCGATTTTGTTTTCCTACCTTTCCAAGATTCAAAAAAAAAGTTTTATTTTCACAAAGTAAACATTGAGGGTGCAATGTGGGTTGCGTTGGGGAGGGGGCATAATTAATTGAGCGGGGCCCGATAGAAAAAAAAGTTTTATTTTCACAAAGTAAACATTGAGGGTGCAATGTGGGTTGCGTTGGGGAGGGGGCATAATTAATTGAGCGGGGCCCCCCCAGGGGTGTCTATTCTCTGGGTATTAACTTACAAAATAAACACGCTGCTGGGTTTTTTCTATTAACTTATTTTATAGGCCGCTGGATTTGAGTTTCAATGTGGGTTGTGCTGGGGCGTTGGAGAAAATATTTCCTATTCCTTATTTCCTAGATATTAGTTACATACGTTTGTACCAAACTTTGTCGTGTTTGATACACCAGCTTTAAATTAAACACTTGGGTTGAGCACCTTTGAGCGTGGTGTGTGGCTGAATGGACATCACCCACCGCGTCCTGCTGACTGTGATCCTGTATTCAGGTAAATGGTAGATGAGTAAAAGTAGGTAGGTATCTAACCTGCTTGCTTTTGATGAAATCTAATCAACGCTTAGAAATATTGAAGAATTGAAATTTTTGAAAAAAGACTAAGTAAGGGAGTAAGAGCAGCAGAAAAAGAAGACGAAGAAGAAGAAGGAGAAGAAGAAGAAGAAGAAGAAGAAGAAGAAGAAGAAGAAGAAGAAGAGTGAGAAGTTTAGGTATCTAACGATCTAACCTGCTTGCTTTTGATGAAATCTAATCAACGCTTAGAAATATTGAAGAATTGAAAATTTTGAAAAAAGACTAAGTAAGGGAGTAAGAGCAGCAGAAAAAGAAGACGAAGAAGAAGGAGGAGGAGGAAGAGAAGAAGAAGAAGAAGAAGAAGAAGAAGAAGAAGAAGAAGAAGAGTGAGAAGTTACTAATGCATGGGATTTTAAAGAGAGAGATGAAAGGAGAAGAGAGGGGGGGATGTTTCGATTATTTTGACATTTACATTAGTAATTCAATCCTATGAACATAAACACAAATATTTTGCTTATGGACCTCACACATCGATCCATCAAATCTCCCTAAAACCCTGTCCACACTGCTGTGCAGTGAGTAAAAATTCATTTTTCTCTTGTACCACCCGAATCTCTCTGGCTGGCTGTCTACCACCCAAGTCTGGCTGAGGGACTATAAACAGAGAGTAGATCAGCGTCTAGCTAGGGGACTATAAACAGGGATAAGACTAGCCCTTTTCCCATGTTCATATGGGGTCGGCGTTTGTCGTCGGCCTCTCAATCAGCTTTAGAGTGATCGCTTTGAGGCCAACTGGTTTTGGCTAAACAAAACTTTCCCGAGTGGGACGCCCTTCGCACTCAACCTTCGCTATATTGATATAGCGTGAGGGAATTTGGGCTAGTCTCCTCCCTGTTTATAGTCCCCTACTACTACTTTTTACGTAGGAATCGACCATTTACGCCCTTCGCACTCAACCTTCGCTATTGATATAGCGTGAGGGAATTTGGGCTAGTCTCCTCCCTGTTTATAGTCCCCTACTACTACTTTTTACGTAGGAATCGACCATTTATTAATAAGTTTTACTTATTTGCAACTGCTCCATTAACTCTACGTAGCATGAGTTGAGTCAAGTTACCCCAATTTACCGTGCTGGACGCGAATTTACCCCGGTTTGCTGTACTTTTTCAGGCGCTCTCTAGTGGTCGATTCAGAAACTAAGAATGTAAACACTTCAAGACAGCGGGAAATTTTAAATTTTTGAATAGTTTGAATTTTTGGCATCAAATGGTGTGGAAAAGTCGAATTTTCACCCTGTTTTTCCACCTTTTTTTACGGAATAAGATGACCTTTCTCAAAATGGACTGTATTTTTGGCTTCCTGAGTTTCTAAATCATAGAGTTGATTATCAGTCAATTTGATTCGTGATGTAAGACAAAGTGAAATTCCATACAAAACCTTTGTGCTCAAAGTGCAGAATATTAATTTCACTAGTTAAGGACAGGTAACAAAAATTTACCATGGTTCAACCACTTAATTACACTGTCTCAGCCAAGCTGTTCAAAGCTCTCATGAATGTGGACGTTGCAGAAATGTCCAAAATGTCCCCAAAGGAAATCAGACCAATCTTGCCAAGTTTGGTGCGAATGAGTCTCATTTCAGCCAATGATACATTGCCAACCAAAACATGTGCAGAAGGAAGGAAACAGATTCTAACAATGTTATCTGGAATAGAAGTGGTCAATTCTATTGTTGCACTCCTATCCATTGAGTTCCATTCTTTGGAAATTGATGTCAAACAAGAACAGCTATTGAGGTAAGAAAATGGATGATCTATGCATTTGGTTATAGTGCACAAACCTATGTGATATAGTGGTTAGCATGGTGGGTTATGGAGTTGTATGTTTGTGGTTTAAATTCAAGTGTAAGGAGAAAACCAGCCATTCTAAGAACAAGCATTATCCCAACAGGATAAAATCCACCCCAGGTGGGAATTGAACCAGTGGCCTACTGCTTACAAGGCAGATGCACTACCAACCAAGTAAACTAGGCAGGTAACAATATTTTTCCCTCTATTATCAGCCTCTATTACCCACCTACCCATATCAGCCCTATTTAATTATATTTTTGACAGGCAAAAGAGGGGAAGTCTTCAAAGTGACAGTATTCTCATGAAAACCAACCTGAACTTACCTCCGTCCCTGGAGTTTGAGAGAAGACAATATTTTTCCCTCTATTATCAGCCTCTATTACCCACCTACCCATATCAGCCCTATCTTATAAGAACAAGTTTAATTATATTTTCGACAGGCAAAAGAGGGGAAGTCTTCAAAGTGACAGTATTCTCATGAAAACCAACCTGAACTTACCTCCGTCCCTGGAGTTTGAGAGAAGTGATTCCACCAGTCGTCTACGTTTGGTGCTTGGAGAATTGCTCTATGTTTCTTCTCAAATCCATGAACAGCAGCAGTACAACACTGAGTTCTATATGAAACAGTCCGACTTGTTTGATAATGCAGTCTACATTCCTGAAATCTGTGATGTACTAACCATTGCCATCTCAGAACTACCTGCTCTTCTAACTATCCAGCAAGTTACAGGTGAAAATAGTCATTATTTATTCAGAATAAGTAAGGGATTGGTCTTCTATTTATGAATGTAGTTAAGAGTACTGGTTTATTTAATAATCTGAAATTAGTGGGTAGAAGTAAGAGGAACTGCTTAACAAAATTGGTAAGGGATTGGTATTCTATTTATGAATGTAGTTAAGAGTACTGGTTTATTTAATAATCTGAAATTAGTGGGTAGAAGTAAGAGGAACTGCTTAACAAAATTCTTAGGTTAGAAACAAGATATGAACTCTACTGAACCCTTAAGTACCTACCTGAACATAATAAGGTTTCATCACTACTTCCAAGTTTTTTTGTGTGAAATTCTGATGAACATTTAAGAGCAAAAAATCTAATTAACCTTGACTTCTCTTGTTTCAGAAATATTGTTACATGTGAGTTATGGCCCCAATATCATCTGTTGCATCTTGGCCAACTTTCCTGATTGTTTTCATGAGGTTTGCAAAAGTTTGATCTCTAACTCGGATCGTATTGAAGAAGACAATGGTGGCAGTAAGATTCGTATGCAGACAATGAGTATGTTATGCAAGATGTATCCCCCTGGATCTCATATAGTACGTGCTCAATGTGTTGAGTTGTGTCGTATGCCAGCACTAACTATAACACTCACCTTGGACTATGCTAAGAACTGTGGGGATGAAGACTCTGATATTGTACCCTTTGTCACATCACTCCTGCTACACAACGATATTATCATTCGGAACTGGTTCTCTCAGTTCATAAGAAGTCGACAGAAGAGGAATAGAGAAAGTTCTCAAGCCTTACAAGCACTGAGAGATGAATTGTTGAGACATTTGTCTGGTATAGTGAATTTCTCTCATGATAACAAGCTCCCCATGTCCTCTGTGGTACAAGCTTCAGCATTGTTACGCCTCTATTGTGCTCTTAGAGGAATTGCCAGTATCAAGTTTCAAGATGATGAGATTTCTCTTATTGTAAGGTTGATGACATCGCACCCACCTCCCACGCCTGAGGGAGTGCGTCTTGTATCTCTCTCACTCTGCATGTTAGTAGCATGTCCTTCTCTCATAGGCCATCCTGAACAAGAGGCAAGGGCGATAGAGTGGCTCAACTGGCTTGTCAAAGACGAAGCCTATCTTGAAAGTAAGAATGGTATTGCAGCATCCTTCGGTGAGTTATTGCTTCTAATGGCTATCCATTTCCATGGTAACCAAATGAATGCTATCAGTGACCTGGTAAGCTCCACGCTAGGTATGAAGGTCACAGTGCGTACGAACAACTTGACTCGTATGAAACATATCTTCACTCAGGAAATATTTACAGAACAAGTGGTCACCTCACATGCAGTGAAAGTTCCTGTTACTGAAAATCTCAATGCAAACATCTCTGGATTCCTACCCATCCATTGTATTTACCAGTTGTTAAAAAGTCGAGCATTTATCAAACACAAAGTCCCTATTAAGGATTGGATTTACAGACAGATCTGTGCGAGCAAGCCTCCCCTTCATCCTGTGTTACCTCCCCTGGTGGAAGTGTTTGTATCCTCTATGTTAGTCCCTCAGGTGAAGACTGGAAGCTTTACACAGGAACATACAATGATTACCAGTCAACCAATCACAGAGCAGGAAATACGAGAGGTATTCTCCAAGTCCTTACAGGTCAATGGTCCATCCTTATCCTGTCAGCTGTTACTTCTCTACTACATGCTGCAGTATGAAGATCTGCGTCTAAACAATATCTCTACTGTATCCCCTGCTACAAAGTACAGTACTGAATTCCTCAGTGATATCCCCATCAAGTATTTACTGCAGCAAGCACAGCGGGATCAACAGAACTATGCAGGTCTCTACTCTCATCTACTTCGTCTCTTAGCTACACATTTCCCTCATCTCTCTCTAGTTGATGATTGGTTGGAAGATGATGAACTCTCCAGCAAGCATTCTAAGGGCGCTGTCATCACTCAGCAACGTGTAGTAGATGGCATAGAGAAGATGACCACGGTACCATCAGACACTGCCCGCATGTTGGTAGATCTTCTAAAGTTACCAGCTACAGAAATGTGGCCCTACGCCCAGACTGTTGTGTCTAGCTTTAGGAACACGTTGGATCCTTGTGTCCCTCGCTACGTACAGGAATTGTTCAAGCAAGTCTGGTTAAAGTTGAACACGGTATTACCAAGATGTCTCTGGGTAATGACTATCAATGCAGTACGCCAGCAGAAGACCCGTGTCCCCAGTGTAACGTTAACCCAGGAGAATATTGTACTGGATCCATTACAGGTATTACGATGTGATGGTAGAGTATTCCGTAATGCTTCAGCTTTGAGTATTCTACTGAGAGTACTCCAGGCATGCCTTGCTGCATCAAGGAATAAGCTAAGTCGTCACCTGTTGGATAACCTGAGTAAATCTGACACAGGACCTGGACATCCTCCTCAACCTACTGATACAGAGAGAGAAGAATTAAAGAATGCCTTGGTCACAACACAGGAAAGTATCGCTGTACAGATATTACTAGAAGTATGCATGGAGACTGAAGAAGATAGACAGATACCTGGACAGCTATGGGGATTGCGTGAGATCAGAAGTGTCATCTGTTCTTATTTACATCAAGTGTTTATCTCAGACCCTGCATTAGCCAAACTAGTACATTTCCAGGGGTACCCCAGAGAGTTGCTACCTATAGCTGTAGAAGGAATACCTTCTATGCATATCTGTACGGACTTCATTCCTGAACTACTAAGTCAGCCGTCGCTAGATAAGCAAGTGTTTGCTATTGATCTCATATCCCATGTGTCTTTACAATATGCATTACCCAAGTCAATGAGTTGTGCACGACTTGCTATCAATACATTATCCACATTGCTTGGTGTACTTCCTAGCAATAGCCGGAATGAACTGTTTGGCAAAGTATTGCCCGCCTTTGTTAGGATATGTGAAGCATTCCCACCTCTGGTTGAAGATTCTCTATCTCTCCTATCACAGTTAGGGCGTATCTGTGTGTCTGAGAATGCACTAGCGGCTGTACCGGCCAAAATAAATACTGAGGTAACAAGAAATGTGATTAACAATCAAACGCTATGCGGGGATATAGAAAAAACATTCGCTGAAATCATTCAGAAATCGGTACTTAAAACAAAAATTTACTGACATTCTCTTCCCTGTTAAGCCAATGACGTATGGGCTTAATAGTATTCTTTGGTTTTATAATTTCATTTCCCTTTATCAGGGGATGTACATAAAAGTTCACAACTCAAGCCCTTTGAGTTTAAAATTGAGTTTCTTACATTAACTTCATAACAGATCGTTTGCACAGAGTTTTAGGTCTGTATTCAGAATACCTTTGTAAATACATAATATATCAAATACACATGTAATATTCAATTCGATACATGAGTTTTTTTTTTTTTTTTCTTTTTTTTTATGAACGTCTTGTCATATTGAATGGTAATGGGTAATATCAATCTATAGACAAGCAAAATAATCAAAACACACCAATTGGTTAGTTAAAATTAAAAATTAAACGCAAGATTTTATTTTTCCCTAAAAATTTGATTTTTACCATTTCATTGGAGAGTGTCAAAAGGAAAAAGTTTCACAGTAAGTAGGTAAGTATAGATAAAGTAATAGAGAAATGCCTGGATCAAAGTTCTAGTGGGATCCAGAGGTTTAGTAGTCATCACCTCGACTGATGACTTCCTTACAGGTGGGTCGAAGTACAATCGTATGCTCGAACTGGGCTGTGTAAGATCCTTTGATATCACACAGGGGCGGATATGCCTCCACAATACCTGAGAACACAATCAAAATTATTATGGTAACTAACTTTGTTTTACAATGTAAACAGTAAACTGTACTGTAGGGATCTATGTGTACAGAAATCTCGGGGGCAGATTTCATCTCGAACGAATAAGGTTCGTTCTCGGAACGACTGGCTTTCTTCTATCCTGTCTTCCTTCCCTCTTCTATTTCGTGACGGTAAGACCTTAGCAGTTACGCTTCCCTCTATTAACTCTTAAAAAAAAAAAAAAAAACTCTGTGGCCCGGGGAGCCAGGGGTCTATTATAAAAATATAAAATATCCTACCTTTATCACACAGATCTTTCAAGGCCATCTGATACTTGGTACAGCCAGCCCTGTCTAGCCAGCGCTTACAGAAGGCCAAGGTACCAAAGTTCTTGTTAATCGTATTCAGCAGAGACTTAGAGGAGGCCAACCTGTAAAACATAAAAAAAAATCATGAAGATTGGTATTTTGTTGAGGTGAGCGCAGTGGACTCTGGATCTGGAGGTTGGTGGTTCGAGTCCACGTCAAGTAATAAAACTTAGCCTAGTGTATTAACTGTATTAACATTTGTGACAAGTATTTAAGCTAACACAATTAAAATTCCTTTTTTGGTATTCTGTCAGATGGGAACTAGTGTACCCAAGTACTTACCTGAGAGGTATGTAGGAGGCTTCAAAGTTCTTCATATAATGGGACACATCCATATCATCATGGACCATACCCTTTCCAGTGGAGCCGAAAGTTTCAATGGCATAGAACTCATTCTCTTCCATAAGCGTGCCCTCACCTCCTCTCACAATGGGGACAGTTTTGCCTGCATGAATACCTGGGAATAAAAGAATGGAAACATTACCGTAAGACTGCTAAAGAGCCACGGGATTTTCATAGGTATTGCACACCTTGGAGAAAGACCAAACCCAAATGTCAGTCCAAAGAAATCACCCCAGGACTGACTGAGAGGCTGATGAAAAACGCCGACCCCGTCTGAACACGAGAAAAGGTGAAGAAGAGGGAGAAAGATGCTTACATGGAGCTTGAGGAATATACGATTATACAGTTTGTGAAAGCTAACCTGTATTTTCCTTTTCGATTTCGACATTAGGGGAACCCTTGAAATGGCCAAGATTTTAACAGGCTTCACAGTTTACACAGTATTTTTCCCTGGAGTTGAAAGGCTTATCACGCCAATATAGACTCCTCAGAGTTGAACCAAAAAAAGAAAAAGTAAACAAATCCCAAATATCCCAAACAGAAACTTACGGTATGAATCAATGGAGTGACCATTCAGATTCCGAATGGATTTCACCTGGTAGGTTTTGCCATCTATTTCCACCTCGTATGACTCCATGACTTCTTGAATGGCTGCTCCCACCTCGCACAGAGGTACATCAATACCAGCAGCCTGAAAGTTACAATCAGATTGTTAAGACAAGCTCACGAAACTAGGGTGTTGATCAAGAAATTATCTGAATTGACTACTTACATAAAAGTGAAAGATTACCTGGAACCATATTCTGACTCTCATAGGGTAGGGTAAATTAAGTATGCCAGCCTAAGCGCTAGGTCGTGGGTTCGATTCGAGCCCGGGGCGGATTTTATCCTTAACAGATAAGGTTCGTTCTCAGGAACAGTTCTTTCTCCTATTATCTACATCTTATTTCTCTCCTCGATTTCGGGACGATGAGACCTTGACAGTTAGGTACAATTCCCTTTATCAAACCCTCAAAATAAAAAAAAGTAGGTATGTGATGAAAAAAATACTAGAATTCAATCCTAGAATCTTACTAACCCCGTTCCTTGCATTATCTATAGTAAATACCTTGATTTGCAGTGCAATAGTTCTAAACAAAAATGGACGTGGCACACAAGGGATCAAGAAGAGACCGCCTTAACATAATAATAAAATTACCTTGATTCCAGTGTTGGTTGCATCTCGTACAGCTTCAATCAGTTTGTCATACTTGTTATTGTAAGCCAAAGTGAATGCACAATCGATAATGCGACCTGGAATAGAACAGAATGGAGGAGTTGCAAATGGGTAAAAATTATGAATAAATGGTCGATTCTTATGTAAAAAGTTGGGAAAAATCCAAATCTGAGGTCATTCTGAATTGACTACTTACATAAAGATTACCTGGAACCAAATCTTACTCTCATAGGTTTTAGTTCAAAATAAGTATGCCAGCCTAAACGCTAGGTCGCGGGTGATTACCGCCTGGGGCGTATTTTATCCTAAATAGATAAGGTTCGTTCTCGGAACAGCTCTTTCTCCTATCCTATCTTATCTCTCCTCGCGTCAGGGAGGATACGACCTTGGCAGTTAGGTACAGTTCCCTCTATCAAACCTCTAAAATAAAAACAGTAGGTGATACAAAAATACGAGAAATGACAAAACAAAGGGCAAAATTATTACCTCAAAAAATCTCGATAGGATATAATGGTATTAAATCCTAGGGATATAATGGTATTAAATCCTAGGGATATAATGGTATTAAATCCTAGAATGTTACTAAACCTCTTCCTTGCGTTATCTATTGTAAGCATAGTACATTACCTTGATTCCTGTGTTGGTTGCATCTCGTACAGCTTCAATCAGTTTGTCATACTTGTTATTGTAAGCCAAAGTGAATGCACAGTCGATAATGCGACCTGGAATAGAACAGAATTATTTAACTTAGTCATGTAGTGGTTAGCATGGAGAACTGGAGGTCGGTGGTTCGAGTCCAAGGCAAGTCATAGAATTTGGCACAGTGTAATAAATGGAAAATCCTAACTTCATCACTTGTAACAAAGTTCTTTTTTTTCTGCTGACCTTACAGAGATCCTTACCATTAATGTGAGTGCCGAAATCAATCTTGGTAATATCATCAAACTCGAGTACCGTTTTGTCCCCATTGTTGGGAGTATAATGAGCAGCACAATGGTTTCTGGAGCACCCTGTAGGAAATGCTAGGCCAGCTTTGAGGCCATCTTCACCAATGAGGAGGCGAGAATATTTCTCAAGCTCCTCGACAATCTCTATCATGGTCATTCCGGGCTTTATCCAGCCCATCATGTGTTTCCTCACCTAGTGACAAAAAAAAGGTGGTTAGGTAAGTCTTGCTATTTTTTATTTCCTCTACCATTCTTGTACCCATTATGGTTCAGGAGAAAACTACAGAAGATTTGTACTTGTTTCTATTGCAAAATATTCGTAAGCTGGTTAGGCAGTAAGACAGCATACTATATGTCTATCATGATCGCTTTATCTGATCGGTCATTAATGATAAAAAAATGATATTGAAGATGATGTAAAGTTACATTGGTCTTCTGTTTTTTCTCCTACTTTTATAATATTGTCATAAAATATTTATTACCTAGGTAACTTTTATTTATCCATTCCCTCCTTTCTTAGGTCCCCCTATATTATTGAAGAATTCTTACCTGTCGGTGAGCTTCGGCTGCCTGTCTGGCTTCATTGTACATATCATTATGCAGTCTATCTATTGCTTTCTTTTCTTCATTTGTGAACCTGTCCTTTCCGGTTCTTCCATCCTTCAAAGTAGGATACTCCATTTCCTGGCCCACAGGGAAATTTCCTGTAAGATAATATAAATGGAGTTATTTTTCATATTTTAGAATGTACCTATGCTAGGCATGAGGTTTGTGTTTGCCTACTTAGGGGAGCAAATGGATAATCATTGCATTTCAGTGGAATAAATGGCTATATGATTTGTCCCTGATATGCCAGTTCCCAAAACTGTTTGAAATCCAAGTGAAAACAAATCAAAATAGCAAAAATCCTGATACCTATGACTTTATCAATTAAAAAGGCTGTCTATGAAGTGTATTAGATTAGCCCATCCTATAGACACATTTCTCATTCTCACTTGTCATTTGAAGAAGAAAAAAATTGGCATACCTACCTAGTGGGAATGCTCTAATTAAAAAAAAATACATTGCCTACAAGGACTTTTGGAAAAATAAATTGGGTTAACCTTGCAGCAAATGGAGACGGGCCTTATATCAACACTCACCATCTGGATAAAGTTGGGACACTGGAATACTAGGTGGGGTTGTCTGCTGAGGTATACCATTCTTAGGTGCCTCCTCAGTGGCGGCTGCTGCCTTATTCTTGTTTTTCTTCTTCTTTTTCTTCTTGGCAACTTCTTCTCCTTTCCTCTAAAAACGCTCCTCTTTGGTCAGAAGCGATCAGAAATCGGAAAGAGTCTCTTATTACTTTTTTTAATTATTAGGTATCTTACTACCTCATGCACGCTTCTTATTCTCTCTAAAACTTAACATTTTATGCACCTACCTACCACGAAATCAACTTAGAAGTTCATACAGAAATCAACACGTCAAATAGATAGCACGATGCCAATTGATGGCATCTAGAAACCACATAAAAATGAACGACAAAGTACTTACCTTTGAAAGAGTCTCTCAAAAACATGAATTTTCGAGGAAGTAATGATCAAAATGAAGAGCGTGAACCAGTAGCACTTGAGTGAGGGAATAATAATCACTCTAATGAGATCGCTTTGTTCTAGCAAGAAAAAAAATCGATCCAAAACTCACAATGTACGTCAGGTCTGGTCATAAGGAAATGGGAATGTGCATTTTCCTCGTGTAAAAATATTTTGCCCCTTTCATGGAATTCCGAAGAGAAAAGTTTTGGGAGAAGAAAAAGAAATTTTAGCTTTTAAAAAAACACCAAATAATGTTTACCTAATAGGTACCTAAAAAATAGATTGCTCTCTTTAGAACAGATCGGTATTCATATAATTATGTAGGTTCACCTGGTTCACATACATATGAATTAGTGGAGATGTCACTTTCACCTCTTATTCATTGGAGTTAGTGGATATGCCATTTTCACCACTTTCATAATCGCATTGAAAATAGCTGAGATGTTTCACTTTCACAAAGTCATTATAGATACCTACTAAAAAACTTTGGTTTTTTAAAGTCTTCCAATTTTTTCCTCGGATTGTACTGTCGGAAAACATTATTTTTTGTTCAGGTTGGATTTATTGGAGCATAAATTTACTAGATAAGGCCAAAAGGACCTTCTATTTTCTATTTCAATTCAACAAAAAGGCCGTGTCTCGTCCTGAGCTTCATAATTCCAGGCCTGTCCTGGTTTGAGCATTTTCTACTTCCCATAGCGCCCAACCCAGTAGCAGTAGCTAACGTCACTTCATGTAATACGAACTTTTTTTTTGTCAATTCTTTTAATTACTTATGATATTGATGCGCGAATATTTTTTCCGTCTCTTCTTTTGAATTCAAATGCTCTTTGTAAATTCTTTTCTGCTGACCTTACTGTGATACTGTGATTCTTACCATTAATGTGAGTGCCGAAATCAATCTTGGTAATATCATCAAACTCGAGCACCGTTTTGTCCCCATTGTTGGGAGTATAATGAGCGGCACAATGGTTTCTGGAGCACCCTGTAGGAAATGCTAGGCCAGCTTTGAGGCCATCTTCACCGATGAGGAGGCGGGAATATTTCTCTAGCTCCTCTACAATCTCTATCATGGTCATGCCGGGCTTTATCCAGCCCATCATGTGCTTCCTCACCTAGTGGCAAAAAAAAGGAGGTGGTTACATAAGTCTAGCTACTTTTTCTTTTCTCTTTCCTCTACCATTCTTGTACCCATTATGGTTCAGGAAAAAAAAAACTATAGAAGGTTGTATAACAAAATATTCATAACCTGGTTAGGCAGTAACACAGCATATTACATCATGATCTCTTCATCTGACTGGTCATGATGTGCCAAAAAGAAGAAAAAAAAATATTAGATGGAAGATGATGTAAAGCTACAGATCTTCTAATTATTAATCTTAATTTTTTTACTTTCTATTCTTCTTTTTCTAATTCTTTGGTTTCTTCTTCTTTGGTAGGTAATTCTAATTATTAACTAGGTACCTACTTTGGTATCCACCATTCACCCCCTCCCCCCTCACCTTCTTAGGTCACCTCTGTAATACTGAACAATTCTCACCTGTCGGTGAGCTTCGGCTGCCTGTCTAGCTTCATTGTACATATCATTATGCAGTCTATCTATTGCTTTCTTTTCTTCATTTGTGAACCTGTCCTTTCCGGTTCTTCCATCCTTCAAAGTGGGATACTCCATTTCCTGGCCCACAGGGAAGTTTCCTGTAAGATAATATAAAATGGAGTTATTTTTCATATTTTACAATGTACCTATGCTAGGCATGAGGTTTGTATTTGCCTACTTAGGGGAGCAAATGGATAATCATTGCATTTCAGTGGAATAAATGGCTATATGATTTGTCCCTGATATGCCAGTTCCCAGGTAACCACTACACTGTAGCACAGTGGACTTTGAATCTGAAGGTTAGTCAGTCCAAGTCAAGTCAAAGAATTTAGCTCAGTGTAATACTGGAGAATCCTAACTTCTCAGGTTAATGCAAATGCATCCATCACTTGTAACGAAGTTTTTTTTTTTTTTTTTTTTTTTTTTTTTAAAAAAAACACGTGGTACCGCTCCCCTATCCCGAATAAAATTTAGTTAGGCAAAACGTTTTTCCCGTGATTTGATAAATTTTCCGGCAAGTTAATTAGTTCACGCCATGTCCCCTGCATACATAGAACGTATACATAGAACATACATAGAAAGTACATAGAACATTACATTGACATAAATACATAGTTTACATAAAACATAACATGGTTAACGTATAGTCAAGAGCTAAAATTTCAGGAGAATTTCCATTTTCATTCCTTTAGACCCGTTGTACATTAGAAGCGTAGACAAGCAACTTTTTGTAGTGCGTAGTCTCTGATCTTGAAATTTGTCGCGACGACCTATGAA
This sequence comes from Diaphorina citri, assembly GCF_000475195.1. NCBI lineage: Eukaryota > Metazoa > Arthropoda > Insecta > Hemiptera > Psyllidae > Diaphorina > Diaphorina citri. The sequence continues at coordinate 115,138 of NW_007378168.1, forward strand.
CTCAAAGCGAGAAAGTTTTAGATAACACTTCAGTCGATCATTTAAGACCGGTTTTAGCGTCACCTATGTTAAGCTACGCCGAGCTAGGCCAATAAATGGATGGGTGACTTAAACCTTATATTGGGAATAGAGGAAGAACGGGCTCTAGTCTTGATTTTAAATCATTACATGAAAGTAAAATCGAAAAATCAAATCAAAAATAATAATAAACTGAATATTAAACAAATTAGGTAGGTACATAGCTACATAGGTACTGATCGAATAAACTACGGGCTAAATAATTCCCGGAGGGACGGGCCCAGCTTGTTCCAGACTATAATTTTATTATGACCATACTCTTTAGATGCTCCATACGAATAAGTAGGTTGTGTAGGTATATAGGTACATCAAAGAATACAAACGTATTGATGAGAATAAAAAATTTATGCATATAGGTAGGTAGGTCTTATGTAAATTGTAAAGGGCGTTAGGTAATTAGAAAAGTACCCACCTAAAAATGCTAATTGAGACGCAGTAAATGTAGAACTTATACCTACCTAACGTACCTAACGAGTACCTACCTACCTTTAGAATGAAAAGCATCAAAAGAATACGTACGTGTACCTAATACCTACCTAGCTTTACTTTTGCTGAAATCTTGACAGAAAAAAAGTACAAGGGCTTTTTTCTGAACTAGGTAGGTAGGTACTTCATTTCCCTCCCCTCTCTCCCTAACCCTCTCTCTCTCTCTCTTCCTTTTCCTCCCTCCCCCCCTTTCACTTCATATTTTGCGTCTTTTTTCCATCCTCATTGAAGCATTTATACATAAAAAGAACAATTTTTTAGGATGGAGGTGGTGCATATAAGGATGTATGACATAAGAATCCAGCAGGACGTGAGTCTGGCCTTCACAATTCTTTCTCCTGATTCAAAGCTTTATAATAATTAAAATACATAAAGTGGTGCAATATTGAACTGTTGAGATAAAGGGACAACATGTCCTAATTCGACAGTCTAAATAAAGCACTAAAAAAAGCTCCCCCAAGTCGGGGATTCTTCTTTGTGTTAGCCCACTCAGGTCCCTTCTTTCCCCTCAGCATCACCATTGAGCCCACACTGTTCCAGTTGCTCGGCAATCCCATTCCCATCTATAGGAACATCGGCTGCAGCCTCTCCAGCTCCTAAAAGAGGAATGAAATATAATGTAAGACTATTTTTAATCAAATACCTATATCAAGATAGGTATGCATATGCATGTGTACAACATTCATATTTCATACTGAAACCCTCCTACCCTAGAGGAACATGAGATTTATCTTCATTGATATAAATATCCAGACCCACAATCAGATTTTAAACTTATGGGGTTGTTATTAAATAGGGTGCCGTAATCTAATTGGCTGATTTCAAACTTGGTACTTGTGCAGAGGTCACGTCCATGGAATATTGCTACCAAAGGAACTGGCACAAATGAGCAGTGACCCTGATTATTATAGGGTTAGGTTAAACGCAAGAAGGAGTTTTCACAATTAGAGCAGTGATTAGTGTTAATATAGGGTTAGGTCAAATACAAAAAGGAGCTTTGCTTTTCCACGGACATGACTTCTGCATAATTACCTCAAACTTTATAGACAATCAGATTGATTAATACAAGCATTAAGCTTATACCTACCAACTTGAAACTCAGGTTATTCTGGTCATTAATGTCCCTCAAAGATATCTATAACCCTAACCTAACTTTTTGACAGGTCACATGAGATGAGGTGTGTTATCTTTACACAACTTCTCTGCAAGACCAGCTTATAACTTACCAGCCTTCTTTTTCTTCTTCTTTCTTTTCTTCTTCTTGGACGCTTCTGCTGCCCCATCTTCCACATCCCCGTTCTGTACTGTAGGGATCTATGTGTACAGAAATCTCGGGGGCAGATTTCATCCTGAACGGATAAGGTTCGTTCTCGGAACGACTGGCTTTCTTCTATCCTGTCTTCCTTTCCTCTTCTATTTCGTGACGGTAAGACCTTAGCAGTTACGCTTCCCTCTATTAACTCTTTAAAAAAAAAAAAACTCTGTGGCCCGGGGAGCCAGGAGTCTATTATAAAAATATAAAATATCTTACCTTTATCACACAGATCTTTCAAGGCCATCTGATACTTGGTACAGCCAGCCCTGTCTAGCCAGCGCTTACAGAAGGCCAAGGTACCAAAGTTCTTGTTAATCGTATTCAGCAGAGACTTAGAGGAGGCCAACCTGTAAAACATAAAAAAAAAAAAATCATGAAGATTGGTATTTTGTAGTGGTGAGCGCAGTGGACTCTGGATCTGGAGGTTGGTGGTTCGAGTCCACGTCAGTAATCCTAACCTAACTTTTTGACGGGTCACATGAGATGAGGTGTGTTATCTTTACACAACTTCTCTGCAAGTCCAGCTTATAACTTACCAGCCTTCTTTTTCTTCTTCTTTCTTTTCTTCTTCTTGGACGCTTCTGCTGCCCCATCTTCCACATCCCCGTCTTCAATTTCGTCATCTAGCACCTCTTCATTGACCACTTTCTTCACTGACTTTCCCACTTCGTCTACGACGGCTGCCATTTGAAATTTGAAGTTCTAGCTCACTTATCGACAGCAAAAATGGTTTAAAAACAGAGCAAACCTTTCAGTTTGCTCGAATACTAGGGAAATTCGGGAAAACTACACTTTTCCAGATGAAAAATAAAAATTTTCTCTTGAAAGTTCTGAATCTGAAAAATTTACCTCTAGGTACTTTTTGAAAAATTTGAAATCAAAACAAATCACTTCCCTCTTTATCTTTATCTATGACCAAGTTCCGCCTACATGTTTTATGTATGCAAAATGCAGTACATTTTTTTTATATTCTCGTTAAGTATGCAATGTGCTATAGACAAAGGAAAAGACGACATTTGACAGATTTTTTTTTTTTATTTTCCCATTTTCCTAGGTAGGTAGGTTCCTATTATCTACGTACCTACCTATTTCTTTTCGGTTGAAAGCTGTATTACCCACCTAGGTATGTATCTTTATCTCCTGCTTCTTCTTTTATTTACCTAGGATGCTCGGGAGTGGGACTTTCCTAGGAGAAGAAAAAACTTTTATGTAGGTACCTACCTAGGTCTTTAATTATTACTGCTAAATACCTAGGTATATATCAATGTACCTACCTACCTGCATAATAGGTAATGATTTTTTTTTTTTTTTTATGACATTACCTATCTAGGTATTGTGTGGCTGGGGGACGTTAAACAGGGAGTAGACCAGCTTAGTCTCGCTGGGGGACTATAAACAGGGAGTATACCAGCCTGAATTTCCCTTGCTTCCTCTTTCTTTTCTGCCTGGAAACAAAATCTGATCTGTTTTAGGATCAAGCATTACGAGTATGAGAAAAAAAGGTAAGGTTATGTACTAATGTGTGAGGTCTGACAATAAAGTTTTTGGGCGGACGTCATATACATATCTACACTCTTGAAGCACATAGGACAGTGAGTTTTGGTACTGATTGAGCTTGATATTTCAGCTTCTTCATGGCAAATTTAAGGATGGGGGTTTAGACTTCAAAGGCTTTATTTTAAGAGGACTCCTGATGGTCAAACTATTGATCAAACGTACCTATTAATCGTATTATTAAAAGATTTTAGTTAAACTTTAAGAGAGTCCACAAGACACAATAATAAAGGAGGGAGTTTTGTGAAATCCGCCCCGTCCTCGTTTTTCATTATCTTCCTCTTCTTTTTCATGTTGGAGTTTCTTTCTTCTTGTTCTTCCTTTCCCCTTCATTTACCAAAGCGATCACCCTAGTTAGGGCTGATTGGGAGGCTGACGAAAAACGCCGACCCCGTCTGCACACGGGAAAAGGTGAAGAAAAAGAAGAAGAAGACCTATAGATCTATTTCTAACATTAGGTAGGTACATAGGCACCTATAGGTATGTAGGTAATAACGTCACAGGCTCCATGTCACATGAAAACGTGGGATATCTACAATCCATCCAGAAAACCTTTGAAGTTTTTCAATCGTGTGATAGCATTGGCAGGTAGGTAGGTACCTAGTTACCAAGATACCTAAAGTAAGTGCATACCTACCTATGTATCTATCTACCTATAACCTACTTTGATTGGATGTTTAAGTAAGTAGACAATATAGTTAATACATGGTGTCCATAGGTAGGAGGTATTTATCTCTCCTCCTTCTAGGCCAATAAATGGATGGGTGACTTAAACCTTATATTGGGAATAGAGGAAGAACGGGCTCTAGTCTTGATTTTAAATCATTACATGAAAGTAAAATCGAAAAATCAAATCAAAAATAATAATAAACTGAATATTAAACAAATTAGGTAGGTACATAGCTACATAGGTACTGATCGAATAAACTACGGGCTAAATAATTCCCGGAGGGACGGGCCCAGCTTGTTCCAGACTATAATTTTATTATGACCATACTCTTTAGATGCTCCATACGAATAAGTAGGTTGTGTAGGTATATAGGTACCTACATCAAAGAATACAAACGTATTGATGAGAATAAAAAATTTATGCATATAGGTAGGTCTTACGTAAATTGTAAAGGGCGTTAGGTAATTAGAAAAGTACCCACCTAAAAATGCTAATTGAGACGCAGTAAATTTAGAACTTATACCTACCTAACGTACCTAACGAGTACCTACCTACCTTTAGAATGAAAAGCATCAAAAGAATACGTGTACCTAATACCTACCTAGCTTTACTTTTGCTGAAATCTTGACAGAAAAAAAAGTACAAGGGCTTTCTTCTGTACGTAGGTACTTCATTTCCCTCCCCTCTCTCCCTAACCCTCTCTCTTTCTCTCTCTCTCTCTCTCTCTCTCTCTCTCCTCTTCCTGCCTCTCTCCCTTTCACTTCATATTTTGCGTCTTTTTTCCATCCTCATTGAAGCATTTATACATAAAAAGAACAATTTTTTAGGATGGAGGTGGTGATCAAAGAATACAAACGTATTGATGAGAATAAAAAATTTATGCATATAGGTAGGTAGGTCTTATGTAAATTGTAAAGGGCGTTAGGTAATTAGAAAAGTACCCACCTAAAAATGCTAATTGAGACGCAGTAAATGTAGAACTTATACCTACCTAACGTACCTAACGAGTACCTACCTACCTTTAGAATGAAAAGCATCAAAAGAATACGTACGTGTACCTAATACCTACCTAGCTTTACTTTTGCTGAAATCTTGACAGAAAAAAAGTACAAGGGCTTTTTTCTGAACTAGGTAGGTAGGTACTTCATTTCCCTCCCCTCTCTCCCTAACCCTCTCTCTCTCTCTCTTCCTTTTCCTCCCTCCCCCCCTTTCACTTCATATTTTGCGTCTTTTTTCCATCCTCATTGAAGCATTTATACATAAAAAGAACAATTTTTTAGGATGGAGGTGGTGTTTCCTCTTTCTTTTCTGCCTGGAAACAAAATCTGATCTGTTTTAGGATCAAACATTACGATTATGAGACAAAAAGGTAAGGTTATGTACTAATGTGTGAGGTCTGACAATGAAGTTTTTGGACGGACGTCATATAGGTACATATCTACATTCTTGAAGCACATAGGACAGTGAGTTTTGGTACTGAGAGAGCTTGATATTTCAGCGTCTTCATGGCAAATTTAAGGGATGGGGGTTTAGTTTAGACTTCAAAGGCTTTATTTTAATAGGACTCCTGATGGTCAAACTATTAATCAAACGTACCTACCTATTAATCATACCTATTATATTAAAAGATTTTAGGTAAACTTTAAGAGAGTCCACAAGACACAATAATAAAAGAGGGAGTTTTGTGGAATCCGCCCCGTCCTCGTTTTTCATTATCTTCCTCTTCTTTTTCATGTTGGAGTTTCTTTCTTCTTGTTCTTCCTTTCCCCTTCATTTAGGATACTCCATTTCCTGGCCCACAGGGAAATTTCCTGTAAGATAATATAAATGGAGTTATTTTTCATATTTTAGAATGTACCTATGCTAGGCATGAGGTTTGTGTTTGCCTACTTAGGGGAGCAAATGGATAATCATTGCATTTCAGTGGAATAAATGGCTATATGATTTGTCCCTGATATGCCAGTTCCCAAAACTGTTTGAAATCCAAGTGAAAACAAATCAAAATAGCAAAAACCCTGATACCCATGACTTTGTCAGTTAAAAAGGCTGTCTATGAAGTGTATTAGATTAGCCCATCCTATAGATACATTTCTCATTCTCACTTGTCATTTGAAGAAGAAAAAAATTGGCATACCTACCTAGAGGAGTGCTCTAATTTAAAAAATTACATTGCCTACAAGGACTTTTGGAAAAATAAATTGGGTTAACCTTGCAGCAAATGGAAACGGGCCTTATATCAACACTCACCATCTGGATAAAGTTGGGACACGGGAATACTAGGTGGGGTTGTCTGCTGAGGTACACCATTCTTAGGTGCCTCCTCAGTGGCGGCTGCTGCCTTATTCTTGTTTTTCTTCTTCTTTTTCTTCTTGGCAACTTCTTCTCCTTTCTGTATTAACATTTGTGACAAGTATTTAAGCTAACACAATTAAAATTCCTTTTTTGGTATTCTGTCAGATGGGAACTAGTGTACCCAAGTACTTACCTGAGAGGTATGTAGGAGGCTTCAAAGTTCTTCATATAATGGGACACATCCATATCATCATGGACCATACCCTTTCCAGTGGAGCCGAAAGTTTCAATGGCATAGAACTCATTCTCTTCCATAAGCGTGCCCTCACCTCCTCTCACAATGGGGACAGTTTTGCCTGCATGAATACCTGGGAATAAAAGAATGGAAACATTACCGTAAGACTGCTAAAGAGCCACGGGATTTTCATAGGTATTGCACACCTTGGAGAAAGACCAAACCCAAATGTCAGTCCAAAGAAATCACCCCAGGACTGATTGAGAGGCTGATGAAAAACGCCGACCCCGTCTGAACACGAAAAAAGGTGAAGAAGAAGTAAAGGTGAAGAAGGGGGAGAAAGATGCTTACATGGAGCTTGAGGAATATACGATTATACAGTTTGTGAAAGCTAACTTGTATTTTCCTTTTCAATTTCGACATTAGGGGAACCCTTGAAATGGCCAAGATTTTAACAGGCTTCACAGTTTACACAGTATTTTTCCCTGGAGTTGAAAGGCTTCTTCAAATACTCGTAGGTATTCATTGGAGTTAGTGGAGATGCCATTTTCACCACTTTCATAATCGCATTGAAAATAGCTGAGATGTTTCACTTTCACAAAGTCATTGTAGATACTAAAAAACTTTGATTTTTTAAAGTCTTCCAATTTTTTTCTCGGATTGTACTGTTGGAAAACATTATTTTTTGTTCAAGTTGGATTTATTTAATTTTATAAGCATAAATTTACTAGATAAGGCCAAAAGGACCTTCTATTTTCTATTTCAATTCAATAAAAAGGCCGTGTCTCGTCCTGAGCTTCATTATTCCAGGCCTGTCCTGGTTTGAGCATTTTCTACTTCCCATAGCGCCCAACCCAGTAGCAGTAGCAGCTAACGTCACTTCATGTAATACGAAGTTTTTTTTGTCAATTCTTTTAATTACTTATGATATTGATGCGCGAATATTTTTTCCGTCTCTTCTTTTGAATTCAAATGCTCTTTGTAGAGGACAAAAAAAGCTGATGTTGATAATTTTCACAAGTTTGAATATAAGCGACACGATGCGACGTATGCCTAATATTTTCAAAATACAAAGGGGCACAAGAGATTACAAAGAGCTTTGAAAGCTGAAAATGATCCGACGTTGAACATCAGTCTCTGAAAATTGACAGTTCTTGGAGCACTCAGATTCTTTTAATCTTAATACCTACTGTGTAAAAAAGTACTTTTGTAACTCCCTTTTCCTCAGTTAATGATAAAAGTATAAAACCCAATAATGATCCATATGAAGAGGCAAGAGAACTTCAGAAAGGTATGAACTTATAATGCAGGCAGGTATGAGGTTTTCATAAGCAATGAAGTGGAACATCAGAACTTTAGTTTCATTTCATGTCTGATAATGGCAAGTTCTGATTTCTGATGTGAATTTCAGTCTTATTAGAAATGTTATAAATATTTTCTTACAAATGGCCCAAAAGCTGAGCGCTTTCTGTAACAATGTTCTGTTATTTTTTTCCCACTTTTGGTAAGGCCCTCATTATTTTCTTGTTCTAGTCACATCCATGCAGTTTTCTTTCCTCATTCACCTCGTCTAATAATTGGTTGTCTTCACCTTCAGCTCACTGAGTGTGACACTTCACTCTGCCTGCTAGTACTCCAGCCTGATGTCTGTCACCGTGAAGTCTCTCAAAATGTTGGCTTGCAAATTTAACACCCTCTCCCTTCCTTCCCATTTCCTCTTGAGATCACTACTGCTTAGTCTTGCTACATTTAGCATCAAAGGGTACTAGTACACGAGAGAGAAGAGAGTTTGGTGGATTGTAAGACAGAACGGGAGAAGGGTGGAGGTTGAAAACAAAGGATTGAGTCCCTCTAAAAAGCCCAGTCTGAGGCTTAGGAATAGGGGCAAACAGCCCTAAAAGTTGGATTTTAAGCTTTTTGAATCTAACGTCACTGTATAACTGTCAATGTGTTTAGTGACGGGGGTTTTACCCTCCATTAGGTGACAAGCTACACGCCTCCTCACATTTACCTCAGTCTGAGTAAGGCCAAGGGGAACGTCCACCGTCACTAGAGTGACCCCAAACCCTAAGAATTGAGTACTTCTTGTCTAATTACGAAGTAATAATAATAAAAAAAGAACTTCTGACGCTTGATTACGTTCGCCAAGACTTCAAGGAACAGATCTGTGTGTTAGCCCACTCAGGTCCCTTACATCACAATCTAATAACCTAACCCATATAATAATTCTGCTTCCAAGCTAGCTGTATAATACGGTTGAACGAAATGAAAGATTCAAGATCGCACTCACTTCTGCTAGAATGCTGGAAAAAGTACAACTTTATTCAAAGGCATGTGTATCAACCCTAATTCATCTTCGGTACAACAGACTTTTAGAACTTATTCCCTTGTCCAATGGTCCAATCTTAAATTATCTAAAAACGCTCCTCTTTGGTCAGAAGCGATCAGAAATCAGAAGTAGTCTCTTATTACTTTTTTTTTATCTTACTGCCTCATGCACGCTTCTCTCTCTAAAACTTAACATTTTATGCACCTACCTACCACGAAATCAACTTGGAAGTTGATACAGAAATCAACACGTCAAATAGATAGCACGATGCCAATTGACGGCATCTAGAAACCAAATAAAAATGAAAGACAAAGTACTTACCTTTGAAAGAGTCTCTCAAAAACATGAATTTTTGAGGAAGCAATGATCAAAATGAAGAGCGTGAACCAGTAGCACTTGAGTGAGGGAATAATAATCACTCTAATGAGATCGCTTTGTTCTAGCAAGAAAAAAAATCGATCCAAAACTCACAATGTACGTCAGGTCTGGTCATAAGGAAATGGGAATGTGCATTTTCCTCGTGTAAAAATATTTTGCCCCTTTCATGGAATTCCGAATAGAAAAGTTTTGGGAGAAGAAAAAGAAATTTTAGCTTTTAAAACAGACACCAAATAATAATGTTTACCTAATAGGTACCTAAAAAATAGATTGCTCTCTTTAGAACAGATCGGTATTCATATAATTATGTAGGTTCACCTGGTCTCTTTCTCCTGATTCAAAGCTTTGTAATAAACAAAATACTAAAGTGGTGCAATATTAAACTGTTGAGATAAAGGGACTACATGTCCTAATTCGACAGTCTAAATAAAGCACTAAAAAAAGCTCCCCCAAGTCGGGGATTCTTCTTTGTGTTAGCCCACTCAGGTCCCTTACATCACAATCTAATAACCTAACCCATATAATAATTCTATACCTATACCTACCTTTATGAAGATTGGTGGTTTGGGTCCAGATAACTTGGTGGGAGCAATCTGGATGCTAAAGCGTTCCTCAGTAACCAAGCCGGTCCAAGACTTTGTCACCAAGAACATTGCTTTCTTGAGAAAGTTTCAAATATCAAAATATTATGTTATGGTCCCTAAAAGTACACAAGTCAAGTACTTACAGGGATGATGAAGAATATGCTAGTTTTATGTAAGTGTACTATAAATCATGTAGGTACATAATGTAGCATTATACCCGTAGTATTAATTCGCAATAACATGATGTTGTTTCAGTCTATTTTATATTTCATTAGGGACCAAGCATTACAGTATGGGCCAGAACCCCCTTTTTCATTTGAATTGGACGTGTTATAGTACGCGTATAAACAATATCACCGAGCTCTTTTTGTTTCAAGCTCCTCATCTGTAAGGTTGCACCGGGATCCATGAATGGAAAAATCACGGACTGAATTATGAGGAGACTGGGAGAACAATAATATACAGGGTTCACACGGTGTAAGTTAGGAGGACACAAGGCAGAAGTAAATTTTGTTTGACAAACGTGTAACGTTACTGTACGTACACTAAAAGGCCAGTCTGAGGCTTAGGTGTAGGGGCAAACAGCCCTAAAAGCTGGATTTTAAGCTTTTAGAATCTAAAGTCACTGTATAACTGATGTGTGTTTAGTGACGGGGGTTTTACCCTCCATTCGGCGACAAGCTACCCGCCTCCTCACATTTACCTCAGTCTGAGTAAGGCCAAGATAAACACAGCAGCAAGCGATTGTCCAGATGGTCACCCACCCAGATACTAACCACGCCCAACTTTGTTTAACTTCACTGATCCATAGAGAACTTAACAGAAGTAAATATTGTTGAATGGAAAAGGTGACCGAGCGAGGTTAACGCCTGAGGCTTTCTCTTCCCGGCCCCACTCAGGCTGAGCGATGTTATAGTAAGCTGTGGTAGCTTTGTCACCGAAATGGCCAAAGACTTAGTAGTCAGTGTCAGACGTTCCAGTAGATGCTGGACATTGGACAAATTTTCTATATCAGTCTGTAGTATTTAAAGTAACTGCTCCACAGTCATCACCAAAAGTGCAAGCAGTTCGGTAAAATATAACCAACCAAACATTCTAGCAAGGCCACAACTCGGACCCAGTATTTAATTACAATCTGGAAACAAAAGCCACAGGAAAAAACTGCCAGCATAATGAAAAAAAAAAATGTTCAAGTATTCAAAAAAAAAATCTTGCCGGGTCTATTGTTTGCATCTGTTAACCCAGGCCACTTCTACCGATAGTCGACCCTCTGCCATTCAGCACGACAAAGTTTCCAGCCCAATTATAATCTACCAAAAATCTGAAAGGCCTCTTGAGATCAAAACATCAAATTGTATAAATTCTTCTTTTCCTCTGCCTTTTCCCGTGTCCAGGCGGGGTCGGCACTTTTTGTCAGCCGCTCAATCAGCCTTAACTAGGGTGATTGCTTTGGGCTGACATTTGGGCTATAAAGTAAGCCTGAAAAAAATCATTTCACTAGTCTGCAATGTCTCTAAATTCCAGTCCATTTGACCGTCTTTAACCTATCAAATAAATACCTATACGAGACCTTGTTTAGACTGCTGGGGTAAAGGGACTTTTCAGTCCTATTCGGGCAGGATAAACAAGGTATATTCTATTCTATTCTATTCTATTCTATTCCATTGTCAAATGTACATGGAGGCTCTATTTCATTCACTCCACCATCCTCATCAGCCCATCACCCCCACAAGTCAGCACCGCTGGAATCTTAAATCTCATCCACCCTCACAACTCACATTATACACGTGGAGAAAATGTTTCAAGTTTTTCCTCGGCAAAAAAGGGGAGGTGCATGTATTTTATCATTTTTCTGTCGAGGTTTGTGAACTGTTATGGTAGATTTCACCAATGAATTAATGGGAGATTTTACTAATGGGAGAATTTTTAATGATCCAAAAAGGTGTTTTTAAAAGCTTCTGTTTGGATCAATAAAAAAATCTCCCATTAGTGAAATTCCTTGTTAAGTCATTGGTGAAAGCCACCATTAACGTCTTATCTTCCCGAAAGCGAAGAGAAAAGGAAGACAGGATATGCGAAAGTCAGCCATTCCGAAATCGAGCCTTATCTGTTTAGGATAAAATCCGTCCCGGGCTGGAATCGAACCCGCGACTTAGCGCTTACAAGTCAGACGAGCTACCCTGCAAGCTAACTAGGCTGGAGAGGGGAGGTGTGAGTTTTCCTGTTCCGCAAAGTTTCCCTTTCCAAGTCAAAATTTGACGTCACGTTACATTATTTATTTAACGAAAACACGTGAATGTAGGCAAAAAAGTATTAAAGCTAAATAAACCCGGTAGATAGCGCTAATGGTAACGATCCTACATTAAAAATTGTACCTTTTCGTCACTAGACGGACAGGTTTCGTGGACAGATAAGAACAAAAAAATACCGGTAGATATATTAAATATATATAAAAAAACTTATAGCCAGATAAAAGCCAAGGACATAACGGATATTTTCAAATCAAAAAATACCTCAGTTTCTCCAGAGAAAAGAAAAGAGAAAATCGGGAGAGAGAGAGAGAGAGAGAGAGAGAGAGAGAAAGAAAGAGAGGGAGGGAGGGAGAGAGAGAGAGAGAAAGGGACAGAGAGAATATTTGTATCCGTAATTAAAATGTTTCAATGCGAAACTTTCCATATCTTTTACATACTTTGCCTTTTGACGAATAGGTGAGTTTAAATGTACATAGATAAGTATAGGCATAAATAACTAGGAAACTTTGATCGTTAAAACAATACCCTATACATAGGTACTATTATGAACAGATTTTATAGGTAAAAAACGGTAGGTTGCCTTATTAGTCGGTCACGAAACGCCTGTAACCCGTTCTTGTATTACCTAGGTGTCTTGAGAATAATTCCAAAAGTTTGTCCTCATAAAAACCACACTTGTGTCCTCAATGCTCAATAAGTGTGGTGGTTAGAGCAGTTTAAATGTACATCTAGGTAAGTATAGGCATAAATAACTAGGAAACTTTGATCGTTAAAACAATACCTACATAGGTACTATTATGAACAGATTTTATAGGTAAAAAATGGTAGGTTGCCTTATTAAGTTGGTCACGAAACGCCTATAACCCGTTCTTGTATTAGGTGTCTTGAGAATAATTCCAAAAGTTTGTCCTCATAAAAACCACACTTGTGTCCTCAATGCTCAATAAGTGTGGTGGTTAGAGCAGGGACTTCGTGGTTTGGGTCCAGATAACTTGGTGGGAGCAGTCTGGATGCTAAAGCATTCCTCAGTGACCAAGCCGGTCCAAGACTTTGTCACCAAGAACATTGCTTTCTTGAGAAAGTTTCAAATATCAAAATATTATGTTATGGTCCCCAAAAGTACACAAGTACTTACAGGGATGATGAAGAATATGCTAGTTTTATGTAAGTGTACTATAAATCATGTAGGTACATAATGTAGCATTATACCCGTACAACATACTCAGTACTCACTAGTCTCACTACCTACATAGACGTGCTTCATTTTTAAACACTGAAAAAATTGAAATTGACTTTAGAAAGGTAATAGAGAACCTATAGTTATGTAGACATTATCAAATAGGTATGCACCTAGATTTTTTTCTAGACACTCCAGTGAAATAATATGAAGTGATTATGTCACATCTGGAACATCAGAAGTTTAGTTTCATTTCATGTTTGATAACAGCAAGTTCTGATTTCTGATGTGAATTTCAGTCTTATTAGAAATGTTATAAATATTTTCTTACAAATATTGTATCTAGTGTATCTACCTATCCTGCTATATGGCCCAAAAGCTGAGCGCTTTCTGTAACAATGTTCTGTTATTTTTTTTCCCACTTTTGGTAAGGCCCTCATTATTTTCTTGTTCTAGTCAAATCCATGCTGTTTTCTTTCCTCATTCACCTCGTCTAATAATTGGTTGTCTTCACCTTCAGCTCACTGAGTGTGACACTTCACTCTACCTGCTAGTACTCCAGCCTGATGTCTGTCACCGTGAAGTCTCTCAAAATGTTGGCTTGCAAATTTAACACCCTCTCCCTTCCCTTCCATTTCCTCTTGAGATCACTACTGCTTAGTCTTGCTACATTTAGCATCAAAGGGTGCTAGTACACGAGAGAGAAGAGAGTTTGGTGGATTGTAAGACAGAACGGGAGAAGGGTGGAGGTTGAAAACAAAGGATTGAGTCCCTCTAAGATAAAACAGAAGCACGCGATTGTCTAGATGGTCACCCACCCAGATACAAACCACGCCCAACTTTGTTTAACTTCAGTGATCCATAGAGAACTTAACAGAAGTAAATATTATTGAATGGAAAAGGTGACCGAGCGAGGTTAACGCCTGAGGCTCTCTCTTCCCGGCCCCACTCAGGCTGAGCGATGTTATAGTAAGCTGTGGTAGCTTTGTCACCGAAATGGCCAAGACTTAGTAGTCAGACGTTCCAGTAGATGCTGGAAATTGGACAAATTCCCTATATCAGTCTGTAGTATTTAAAGTAACTACCCCACAGTCATCACCAAAAGTGCAAGCAGTTCGGTAAAATATAACCAACCAAACGTTCTAGCAAGGCCACAACTCGGACCCAGTATTTAATTACAATCTGGAAACAAAAGCCACAGGAAAAAACTGCCAGCATAATGAAAAAAAAAAAAAATGTTCAAGTATTCAAAAAAAAATCTGCCGGGTCTATTGTTTGCATCTGTTAACCCAGGCCACTTCTACCGATAGTCCCTCTGCCATTCAGCACGACAAAGTTTCCAGCCCAATTATAATCTACCAAAAATCTGAAAGGCCTCTTGAGATCAAAACATCAAATTCCCTTCATTTAAGGCGGATAGTAATTATTTTCCACCAGCATTATAATTCTGTGTCTCAGAGCTCTCAGTGAACTGTTTCGGATTTCTTTTTCCAGAGAAAAGAAAAGAGAGAAAGAGAGAGAGAGAGAGAGAGAGAGAGAGAGAGAGAGAGAGAGAGAGAGAGAGAGAGAGAGAGAGAGAATTTTGGCGCTCAGAAAATCGACAGTATAGCGTCACATCAGTAGCTACAATCCAGACAACATGCATGATGTAGAACTTTCGAGCAGGGGGAGCTAGGTACGGATAGATGAGCCCTATTGAACGATGGACTTCTCACGCCAAATTATGTATGTAGCTAACAGCTGCTCTTGAAACGCAATTTGATAAATGCGTCATATTTACGAGCTTTTTTCTGCTTGAGAAATTTAACTTTGACTGAAAGAAAAACCTTCTAGATCCTTTGCTGAATGTCTGCCAAGCTGAGCTCGTAGCTCTCCCATGATAAAAACAGCAAAGTAGGAAAAAACGCAAGAGAAATAATGGAAACTGCAAAACTGACGGTAAATATGAACACAAAGAAACGAAACTATCTAGTATATACAGAGAGACAACTGGGGAAGAGGAACGAGAAGAGAGTAGGTACAAGTGCATTGCAATCTGATTTTTTTGCGTTCGTTTGCTTCTTGAAGCAAAAAACAAAGAGAAAAAAAACGTCATCTCCCAACTAATTAGGCTGTGACGAGTGCTGTGTTGGTATCATTGTTTGCATCTCAAAGTTCAAAAGTTTCGTTCAATAACGCACATCTCCTAGAGAAGAGAGTAGGTACGAGTGCATTGCAATCTGATTTTTTTGCGTTCGTTTGCTTCTTGAAGCAAAAAACAAAGAGAAAAAAACGTCATCTCTCAACTAATTAGGCTGTGACGAGTGCTGTGTTGGTATCATTGTTTGCATCTCAAAGTTCAAAAGTTTCGTTCAATAACGCACATCTCCTACTGTGCAAAAATATCCCAGGTTGAGGGGTGGCAGCACACGGGACACGGGGGTTGCACATCGATGATAAATCCTATGCTATTTTGTGCTCGTATTAGGAGTGACATTACTCTGGTGTTATGCTAATAGGATATGACGTTTGGAATGATTGTATAACAACCTCATCCTCTCACAATACATATTGCTCAGTATTATTATCGGGGGGTGCTACAACATACTCAGTACTCACTAGTCTCACTACCTACATAGACGTGCTTCATTTTTAAACACTGAAAAAATTGAAATTGACATTAGAAAGGTAATAGAGAACCAATAGTTATGTAGACATTATCAAATAGGTATGCACCTAGATTTTTTTCTAGACACTCCAGTGAAATAATATGAAGTGATTATGTCACATCCACTAATTTTCTTGATTATCATGTTAAAAGGTACCTATGAAGTAATTATGCCACATCCACTAATTTTCAAGACTACATGTTAATAAGTATGAAGTGTCAGCTTCCATGGCGTAGTGGTCACTGCGCTCGCCTTGCACGCGGGAGACCGGGGTTCGATTCCCGGCGGGGTCAAGAAATTTGTATCATGCAGTCCGTGACTGGCTGTCGCGGGGCCCACTCAGCCTCGTGAGGAAAATGAGTATAGCTATGACATATAAATGCGCATAGCGACCGGTGCCAGCATGGTAGGTAAACATTGGATTTTAGGATTATTGAGATATTGGGAAAATCCTACAATGCTGCAGTGAGCACCAAAGTTGTGACATAATAACACAAAAAAACTGCATTTACATGTAGCATTATACCCGTAGTATTAATTCGCAATAACATGATGTTGTTTCAGTCTATTTTATATTTCATTAGGGACCAAGCATTACAATATGGGCCAGAACCCCCTTTTTCATTTGAATTGGACGTGTTATAGTACGCGTATAAACAATATCACCGAGCTCTTTTTGTTTCAAGCTCCTCATCTGTAAGGTTGCACCGGGATCCATGAATGGAAAAATCACGGACTGAATTATGAGGAGACTGGGAGAACAATAATATACAGGGTTCACACGGTGTAAGTTAGGAGGACACAAGGCAGAAGTAAATTTTGTTTGACAAACGTGTAACGTTACTGTACGTACACTAAAAGGCCAGTCTGAGGCTTAGGTGTAGGGGCAAACAGCCCTAAAAGCTGGATTTTAAGCTTTTAGAATCTAAAGTCACTGTATAACTGATGTGTGTTTAGTGACGGGGGTTTTACCCTCCATTCGGCGACAAGCTACCCGCCTCCTCACATTTACCTCAGTCTGAGTAAGGCCAAGATAAACACAGCAGCAAGCGATTGTCCAGATGGTCACCCACCCAGATACTAACCACGCCCAACTTTGTTTAACTTCACTGATCCATAGAGAACTTAACAGAAGTAAATATTGTTGAATGGAAAAGGTGACCGAGCGAGGTTAACGCCTGAGGCTTTCTCTTCCCGGCCCCACTCAGGCTGAGCGATGTTATAGTAAGCTGTGGTAGCTTTGTCACCGAAATGGCCAAAGACTTAGTAGTCAGTGTCAGACGTTCCAGTAGATGCTGGACATTGGACAAATTTTCTATATCAGTCTGTAGTATTTAAAGTAACTGCTCCACAGTCATCACCAAAAGTGCAAGCAGTTCGGTAAAATATAACCAACCAAACGTTCTAGCAAGGCCACAACTCGGACCCAGTATTTAATTACAATCTGGAAACAAAAGCCACAGGAAAAAACTGCCAGCATAATGAAAAAAAAAAATGTTCAAGTATTCAAAAAAAAAATCTTGCCGGGTCTATTGTTTGCATCTGTTAACCCAGGCCACTTCTACCGATAGTCGACCCTCTGCCATTCAGCACGACAAAGTTTCCAGCCCAATTATAATCTACCAAAAATCTGAAAGGCCTCTTGAGATCAAAACATCAAATTTCAGATGGATATTTTGGCGCCCAGAAAATCGACAGTATAGCGTCACATCAGTGTAGCTACAATCCAGACAACATGATGTAGAACTTTCGAGTAAAGGGAGCTAGGTACGGATAGATGAGCCCTATTGCACGATGGAATTCTCACGCCAAGTTATGTATGTAGCTAACAGCTGCTCTTGAAACGCAATTTGATAAATGCCTCATATTTACGAGCTTTTTTTCTGCTCGAGAAATTTAACTTTGACTGAAAGAAAAGCCTTCTAGATCCTTTGCTGAATGTCTGCCAAGCTGAGCTCTTAGCTCTCCCATGATAAAAACAGCAAAGTAGGAAAAAACGCAAGAGAAATAATGGAAACTGCAAAACTGACGGTAAATATGAACACAAAGAAACGAAACTATCTAGTATATACAGAGAGACAACTGGGGAAGAGGAACGAGAAGAGAGTAGGTACAAGTGCATTGCAATCTGATTTTTTTGCGTTCGTTTGCTTCTTGAAGCAAAAAACAAAGAGAAAAAAACGTCATCTCTCAACTAATTAGGCTGTGACGAGTGCTGTGTTGGTATCATTGTTTGCATCTCAAAGTTCAAAAGTTTCGTTCAATAACGCACATCTCCTACTGTGCAAAAATATCCCAGGTTGAGGGGTGGCAGCACACGGGACACGGGGGTTGCACATCGATGATAAATCCTATGCTATTTTGTGCTCGTATTAGGAGTGACATTACTCTGGTGTTATGCTAATAGGATATGACGTTTGGAATGATTGTATAACAACCTCATCCTCTCACAATACATATTGCTCAGTATTATTATCGGGGGGTGCACTACAACTATACAACTGTGACTATACAACAATCTCACTACCTACATAGACGTGCTTCATTTTTAAACACTGAAAAAATTGAAATTGACATTAGAAAGGTAATAGAGAACCAATAGTTATGTAGACATTATCAAATAGGTATGCACCTAGATTTTTTTCTAGACACTCCAGTGAAATAATATGAAGTGATTATGTCACATCCACTAATTTTCTTGATTATCATGTTAAAAGGTACCTATGAAGTAATTATGCCACATCCACTAATTTTCAAGACTACATGTTAATAAGTATGAAGTGTCAGCTTCCATGGCGTAGTGGTCACTGCGCTCGCCTTGCACGCGGGAGACCGGGGTTCGATTCCCGGCGGGGTCAAGAAATTTGTATCATGCAGTCCGTGACTGGCTGTCGCGGGGCCCACTCAGCCTCGTGAGGAAAATGAGTATAGCTATGACATATAAATGCGCATAGCGACCGGTGCCAGCATGGTAGGTAAACATTGGATTTTAGGATTATTGAGATATTGGGAAAATCCTACAATGCTGCAGTGAGCACCAAAGTTGTGACATAATAACACAAAAAAACTGCATTTACATCCTACAATGCTGCAGTGAGCACCAAAGTTGTGACATAATAACACAAAGAAACTGCATTTACATTACATTACATTGTCGTGGTAAAATGAACAAGTCCGTCTATAATCTAGAAAAGATGTCTATAAACTATAAAGCATTTAAAAACGATATGAATACTGGACTCTTCCTAATAAAGCTCATATTAGATACTCGTATACGTACAGGAAGGGTGTTTATATGTATCTTATCAAAATAATACATTCCAATCTTCACACTCTAATACCTCCACCCCTGCTCCTATCTCCCCCCCCACACACACACGTACGTTATAATTTATAGTTCAGGTAGATAAGGTAACTGATATACCTTACGTACCTAGAGGTATATATGGTAGCTACCTCATATACCGTACTTACTATTACCCTACCCCTGATGTCCGGCCAGTCCCTACCTCCCCCCTCACAGTGCAGAGAATTTACCCTTCAAGTTTTTAACTGCACATGAAGCCCAATAGCCTTTAGTCCTCAAGATACCATCATCAACTCACGTACACTTTACTCAGGGAAAGTTTTATTTTGCTGACTTTGCTATTTAGTCTAATAGAAATCCTCAAGACCGTTATTTCGTCAGTAAATTAGTAAATAAAATTAGTGATATAATAAAGTTAAAATCGGAGACCATAATAAAGTACCTACAGTGAATAAAAAGTACCTACATAGCTAGATATGTAAATAATTTATTGGTGGAGATTTTTTTCCGCTCGGTAGGTAGGTACCTAAGTTTCCTTCCGAAAAAGAAATGCATTCTTGAAGTACACTTGAGGGTATTCCGTACATAACAATCCAGTACGTCATAATGAGACAAGAAGGTATAAATGGCAATAAGGTAAATAGCATATAATATACAAAGTGTAAACTGTTCGAAATAGTTTGTTAGCACGGACTAAATCCTCAAGGCAGGAACCCAACTAATATCTGCTACCTACTGAATTAAGTATAGGCACCCAGTCAGGGTTTTATTTATAAATAACGATTGATGTAGGTAGGGTAAGTGTACCATTTATTCGCCCACCTAAAGAACGTACCATTTATTGGCCCACCTGCCCACATTTATTTTTCTAATTTTTGTTTTTATGACTAAAATTTTTGAATAGCACTGGTTCGATAGCAGTCTTTAAGGTTCGATAGCAGATGAAATTGGATCTTGAAAAATTTCGTCCAGTTCAGACTTATGTGGCGTATGGTACAGGTGGGCCAATAAATGGTACGTTTTTTAGGCTATCCTATTCTCTTCTCTTCGGTTCCGGGGCAATAAGACCTCCGTCGTTATAATAATACAGTTCCCTTTATCAAACCTCTGAAAATATATTTTTTAAGGAGAACAAGGTATGTGGTTGGTTGGAAGAGCTCCTTAAGGAGAACCTTGCCACACTATAAATTCTTCTTTTTCTCCGCCTTTACAGACGGGGTCGGCGCTTTTCGTCAGTCGCTCAATCAGCTTTAACTAGGGTGATTGCTTTGGGCTGACATTTGGGCTATAAATTAAGCCTGAAAAAAAAAACCATTTCACTGGCCATTTGACCATCTTTAACCCATCAAATATAAGAGACCTTGTTTAGACTGCTGTGGTAAAGGGACTTTTCAGTCCTATTCGGGCAGGATAAACACGGTATATTCTATTCTATTCTATTTTATTCTATTCTATTGCCAAATGTACATGGAGGCTCCATTTCATTCACTCCACCATCTTCACCATCCTCATCAGCCCATCACCCCCACAAGTCAGCACCGCTGGAATCTTAAATCTCATCCACCCTCACAACTACATTATACACGTGGAGAAAATGTTTCCCAGGCTTGGATTTGGGCATAGTTTTTGTATTTCTACAGGACGCGGTAATTTCTTCGGCTCTCTTTTTTCCTCGGCAAAAAAGGGGAGGTGCAATAGGTGCATGTATTTTATCATTTTTCTGTCGAGGTTTGTGAACTGTTATGGTAGATTTCACCAATGAATTAATGGGAGATTTTAGATACTAATGGGAGAATTTTTAATGATCCAAAAAGGTGTTTTTAAAAGCTTCTGTTTGGATCAATAAAAAAATCTCCCATTAGTGAAATTCTATAGATATGCACAGAAAGAAAAAGTTGGTTCTTGTTGATGTTCATTTGATCAATGGTGGGGGTAGAAAAATCACTAAAAATAAATTATTTATTTCAATACTAACGATAAAAATCATCAAAATATTTTTTTATTATTAAAAATAATAATCGTGGGAAGTTAAATATAAGACGTGTCCCTGTCCATTGGCTGGGACGCAGTACCTACAAGGGTTATAATGTGCGTATTGTGTTCAGCTTTTCATTTGAGTCTATTGATTTTCTCCTGCATTCTGTTTTTAGATTTTCTAGAGGGAAAACTGTTTTCCTTTTCCAGAAAAAAATAATATCAAAGTTACAAATAATGTTGTGAGTTTTGCACAAGTGAACAGAAGGAGGGAAATTTTTTTCGTGCTATTTTTATTATATTTTTAATCTTTTAATTATTTATTTATCAATTAATTTAATTTATGATATGTTTTTGTGGTTTGGCGGTTTTTTTTCACCTTAATTATGTAACGATATAATTGCAATTAAAAGCACTAAGGTTTTACTTATCAATTTAAAACCTCAAATTTTATTTGACAATCACACGAATATTTTTATTTTGATTATTAATTTTTAAAATCAGTGATAAGAAATGTGCAACAACTGGTATCTACATGTGAGGTATAATTTATTTTTTATTTATTTTAGATTGTTTACAGCCTTTGCCACATTCAAATGGGGTACGTACCTAATAGTTTGGGAGCCAAATTCTATTTTTACCCGGCGGGCAAAATAATAGAGAGGGAAATATTTAGGTTACATCTTAAAATTTTCCTAATTAGGAAAGTAGGTACCTACATATCAGCCCACTGTTAACACAATTTTTACGATTATGGTCCTCATTTATTATGTCATGCCAATTTTATAGGTAATTGAATAGGCACTCTAACTTGACTCCTATTTTTAGTACTAAGACCCATCTGTGACAATATCTACCCGTACTTGAATGACACTTCTAAGTCCAGAAAATAGTACCCATACTAATGACCGTCAAACACAACACTTCAACATTTGCTAGCCATACATAAACTCCCGGGTTCGATTCCTACAGGTACTTTTCACTCATTTGAACTACCAGCCTAGATAGCTTGCAGGGTAGCTCGTCTGTAAGCGTTAGGTCGCGCCCGGGGCGATATTTATCCTACCTCCTAATCCTCTACCTCTTCCCCCCTATCCTATTATACTCTCTGGTTCACCTCACTATATCTGTCTGGTGCCTAACCCATGTTTTATTGTACACCTTCCGAGCGCGGATTTTTATAGTTATAGAGAACCTACTGTGTATGGTGTAGGAATAAACTTAAAATGATGTGAAGGAACAATCTATAACTTCACGTTATAAGACGTCACAAAAGATCTAATTAGTGATTTAATCGCAGAGACCTCTTGAATAGTCGATCGATGGGCCGACTTTCATTAGGAAGTAGGTATTACCAAAAGAACATTTTACAAAGCAGCAACTCGCCTAATACCATCCTGTCTGAAGCTGATTTCCTAGAAAAATTAACATATTGATATTCAATAGGTTTATGTTTATTTGCCTGTCTCACTTGCTTGATGAGAATGGACCCCCAATCTCAGGATAACTAGGTAGGTATCAGAGCCACGGGAATTCATTCTTTGTTCAGGGTTCGGTTATAAAAACGAAAAAAAAATCGTAACAAAGGCATGGGGTGGATACCACCAGTATTCAAGTTCTAACATAAGTAAACTTTCGGAGGTGTCACTTTATTCGTTATTCAAAATTCACTCCGCGATAATTTTCACTGACAAAAAAAAGGAGAAGCATCTTTTGTTTGAACTTTTCAAACAAAACTTGCTGATTAACAGCTGAGCAAACTTTTGCTGCGAAAGATCCCCAGTTCCAGGGGTCACATACATTGAGCCCCGGGGCGAGCTCTTGACCCCCTCAATCCCTGCCGAGGTGCTAGCTTTTCCACAAAATTTCAAGACGAAAAAAGGTACACTTTCATTTATTTACGGAGTGTTTTATTTCGCCGGGAGACGTATCATTCTCTTCAAAACTCAGACTTTGTAATCTGTGTCCAATCTGTCCAGCGGGGAGATAAACCCCCAAAAATCATTCATTCAGATCTGAATATCTGATATTTCCCCAGTAAAGCTCTGC
Organism: Diaphorina citri; assembly: GCF_000475195.1. Lineage (NCBI taxonomy): Eukaryota > Metazoa > Arthropoda > Insecta > Hemiptera > Psyllidae > Diaphorina > Diaphorina citri. The sequence continues at coordinate 138,466 of NW_007378168.1, forward strand.
CTCTTCTGTTTCGGAGATTGAAAAAGGGGGGACTTTCTAACCCCCGGGCGGGAATCGAACCCGCGGCCTAGCGCTTACGAGGCAGACGCACTACCAACTAAGCTAACTAGGCTGGCCCAGTCAGGGTTTTATTTATAAATAACGATTGATGTAGGTTCTCGTACCTACTTTGTTAGGCCAACTACTCAAGTTCCGTCTGACCGTCAGAACGTGTGATTCTGACTTCAGTCTTCAGACCGTCTGAGAAACTGTAGGAAACTTTTTCCGCCAAAAACGTTCCAACAATCAGTGGCTGACCTTATATTAGGTAATCAAACAAACACTATTGGAAAATTAATCAATTAATAATATTTTATTGAGTTTCTAAAATCTAAATGGTTTTATAGTTAGGGCCAGAATCCAGATCAAACCTAATAGATCTCAGGAGTTAATATAAAATTATAGTAGGTATACCATCAATCCGAGATGAACATCTCACTCCTTTTCTCTTCTGAACCATTTTTTTTTTTTTTTTTTTTTTTTTTTTCCTCCCCAAAAAAACAAACCCCCCCCACCAACACCTCAACCCCTGTCAATTTTTTTTTTTATCTCGACATGAAACCAAATCCCTCCGATCTAGAGCTCAACCAGTTGCAATTTAATACTCTCTGGTTCACCTCACTATATCTGTCTAGTGCCTAACCCATGTTTTATTGTACACCTTCCGAGCGCGGATTTTTATAGAGAACCTACTGTGTATGGTGTAGGAATAAACTTAAAATGATGTGAAGGAACAATCTATAACTTCACGTTATAAGGCATCACGAATGATCTACTCGTAATTAATGATCTAATCGCTGTGACATGGGGCTTAAATGGCCGATCGATGGCCCTACTTTTACCGCTGCCAATCACATTGTGGACACGATAGGGACTTCAAAAAAGAACATTTTACAAAGCATCAACATCGCTATTTTCCTGTCTCAAGCTAATTTCCTAGAAAAGTTAACGTATTGATATTGAATAGGTTAATGTTTCTTCGGCTGTCTGAATTGCTTGATGAGAACTGACCCCCTAATAATCTCAGGAGAAAAAATAATATAAGCAAAGCAAAGTAGTTAATACCACGTATTCAAGTTCTAACATAGATAAACTTTAGGAGGTGTCACTTTATTCGTTATTCAAAATTCACTCCGCGATAATTTTCACTGAGAAAAAAAAGGAGAAGCATCTTTTGTTTGAACTTTTCAAACAAAACTTGCTGATTAACAGCTGAGCAAACTTTTGCTGCGAAAGATCCCACGAGCCTTATCTGTTAAGGATAAAATTCGTCCCGGGCTGGAATCGAACCCGCGACTTAGCGCTTACAAGGCAGGCGAACTACCCTGCAAGCTAACTAGGCTGGATATAGGGGAGGTGTGAGTTTTCCTGTTCCGCAAAGTTTCCGTTTCCAAGTCAAAATTTGACGTCACGTTACATTATTTATTTAACGAAAACACGTGAATGTAGGCAAAAAAGTATTAAAGCTAAATAAAAATTAGAGACCATGTAATGTTTTTTTGCCTAACCCTAATCTACATTATAAAGTGGTGTGGCTTTTTCCTTATACCTATACTTATCAAATTGCTTGGGAAAAGAGGTTTTGGGAGAATCCACCTCTTTCCAAAAAACCCATGTAATGTTTTTTTGCCTAACCCTAATCTACATTGTAAAGTGGTGTGGCTTTTTCCTTATACCTATACTTATCAAATTGCTTGGGAAAAGAGGTTTTGGGAGAATCCACCTCTTTCCAAAAAATATAGGTAAAACATAGAAAATATTAGTGAAATTATAAAATTTTTGTAATGAAAAATTAGAAAGAACTCTGAAAAGAACAGAACAATAGGAATAAATTGGGCAAGAACAATGTAATTGATCGACAGTCGACAGTAGTGGATGTTACAATATCACTTTGAAGTAGGTAGGTATTGGCGATTACCTAACAATCTAAATTTCTTGAAAATTTGTGGATGTAACAAAACACCTAAATAATATTTACATGGTAGAAAACTTGAATCCAAGCCTGAAAATAATATGCTGGGGTTTGGGAAGGATATCAAGATATCGGGAGGGGTAGGGGGGATGGGAACAATAGATTTAGATGCTTATGATATGGGGTGGGGGGGAGGGAGGTTCACTCAAATACTCAATACTAATACTACCCCTTTATTTTTCAATCCTGATATTTTTGCATAAAACAATAGTACTGTAGGTACTTTTATGACGGTTTTCCCCGTTTTAATGAGAATTGAAAAACATTATCGGGTTAATTAGAAGGGAAAGTTCTAATTGAAAAAAACATGGAACTGTGGTAGGATATGGGTAATTGAAAACTAACGTGAAGTAGAAAATGAGGTATAATGGATACATTCCCCCGTCAACATCCCATGTAGGTACCTCCACTACCTACCTATCTGCCTCGGTGAAGAAAGTACATAAACCATCATCATTAAAATCATTTATGCCAGCCTAGTTAGCTTGGATGATAGCGCGTCTGCCTTGTGAGCGCTGGGTCGCGGGTTTGATTCCCGCCCGATGTCCTAAACAGATGAGGTTCATTCTCGGAACGGCTGGATTTCTCCTATCCACCTATCCTGTCCTTCTTTCTTCGATTTTCGGGCTAAAAGTCTTTGTTTAAGGGTTTAGGACTTTAAGAAGAATAGGCTAATGATTGGCGGAAAGTCCCTCCTAAAGATGTGTTCACACATAGTCGACCGGCCATCGATGTCGACTGACACGTCCGCCTCGACAACATAGTTTCACCTCGTCGATCGACGGCTGGTCGACTATGTTTGGACACACCTTAACAGTAGCTAAAGTCTCATTTCGTCAAAAGGTGTAAGTTGTAACTAATCGAAAACTTTTTTCTATTTCAGAACACACGCGGAAGGCTCACACACCTGTCTATAAGAACTAACGTTGTGACAAGTGATATTTGAAAACGTACCATCCCAAAGTGTAATCCAACTACATACCATCCCAAAGTGTAATCAAATCTGGTCGCTTTCACGGTGCTGACTTTGGAAAACAATGTCGTCAAACGCAATATTTTCATGCTAGAGGGATTTCTTTTCTTCTAAAGCTTTATAAAAAGCTGAGGTCTTGTCTGGAATTGGTTCAGTCTTGTGAAGTGAAGGTCGGGAAATTACCGTGCTGCGGTTTTACGAGTCCGAATCTAAACCATAGGCAACACTTTAACGTCCTCAACCAGGCAAATCTACGAAATCAGACGAAGACTATTTTTGACATTCTTTTCAAAAAAGTGATTTAAATGATACAACACGACGAGTTAATTTTTATTGTTCTGTGATAAAGGTAACTCTTAACCCTTAACCGATTTGTCCAATTTTGATTATTTGGCAAAAATTATTAAAACAAGGCCTACCTAGTGGTTATTTTTGATAATGATAATTATTTCGAATATTTTCACTAACTCTAAGCACATATTATCTGCTAAGTACATACCGACATTTATGTACCTCGTACTCACATGTTTGTATTATGTAACTCTTAACCTTGTACTTCCATTTTCAAAGCTCGGAATCTCCTTAACAAACAGTAATTTTCAAACTATAGAGTCTGTATAGGCAAATGATGTTTTGACCCTATAACTATATTGCCCTTATACAGCTTAAAGTGATATTTAATTATTAATTATCATTTCATTAAACTCTCTCATATCATGGTGAACGCATCTTAATAAATTTATTGTTAAGTAGTAGAAGTATATTCCTAAATTTGTAAATCACATATAAAACATTTACTTTGTGTTAAAGAAAATATCTATACGACTTTGAAAGTTTCAAGGATATAAAAACAAATACCCACTCTGATTTTCATTTTCTTTTGCCAGATTCAATTGTCATGGAAACGAATGAAAGACACCAACGCACTAGGAGAGAAAATGTCATCGCGTTCTAGCTACGAATCAACAGCTAAGGAGACATACTGACATACTATCGGATCCTAAATTCTAGAGCTGCCAAGGAAACACTATGGGATAGGGACGTGCTACGCTGCCTCGTCGATCGACGGCCGCTCGACTATTTTTAGACACACCCTAACAGTAACTGAAGTGTCGCTTCGACAAAAGGTGTACGGTGTAACTAATCGAAAACTTTTTGTATTTCAGAACACACGCGGAAGACTCACACACCTGTCTATAAGAACTAACGTGGTGACAAGTGATATATGAAAACGAGATGAGCAAACATATCATCCCAAAGTGTAATCAAATCTGGTCGCTTTCACGGTGCTGACTTTGGAAAACAATGTCGTCAAACGCAGTATTTTCATGCAAGAGAGATTTCTTTTCTTCTAAAGCTTTATAAAAAGCTGAGGTCTTGTCTGGGATTGGTTCAGTCTTGTGGAGTGAAGGTTCGGGAAATTACTGTGCTGCGGTTTTGCAAGTCCGAATCTAAACCATAGGTAACACCTCAATAAGACAAATCTACGAAATTGGAGGAATCGTATCTTCAATATTCTTAAGAAAAAAGTGATGAAAACTTGACCATTTTTAGTTCCTTTGTTTTAAAACTTGAACATTTTTAGTTTCTTTGTTTTAAAATGTGACCATTTTTAGATCTTTCGTTTTAAAACTTAACCATTTTTTTATTCCTTTGTTCCGTGGTATACTTAACTTTTAACCGATTTGTCCAATTTTGATTATTTGGCAAAAATGACCCTGAGGCCTAGTGGTCATTTTTGCCCACTGTGCCTAGTGTCATAAAGAATTTGGAACGTGAAGGGCACAGGGGTTAGCAGTATCGGGGCCCTTGATAAATTTAATTTAAATTATTGTCATGGTTAAGTAGTATAATTATAAGCATATTCATTAATTTGTAAATCACATGTAAAACTTTTAATTTGTGGTAAATACCTAAATAAATACTTGAATAATCACATTAAGTACAATATTGTACACGAATTTGAAAGTTTCAAGGATATAAAAACAATACCCACTCTGATATTTATTTTCTTTTGCCAGATTCAACTGTCATGGAAACGAATGAAAGACACCAACGCACTAGGAGAGAAAATGTCATCGCATTCTAGCTACGAATCGACAGCTAAGGAGACATACTGACATACTATCGGATCCTAAATTCTAGAGCTGCCAAGGAAACACTATGGGATAGGGACGTGCTACGCTGGATGAATTCTATCAGGGTACTGGTTTCAAGTGGATGGTAGAGTCGCTTTCTAACATCTAGCACCATTTGAAATCAGTGCTTTTCTTGGAATTTGAACAACAATGTGTCGAATTTCAACCGTTGCTAAAGCCAAGTACCCACCAGGCAGAGTGGGTATCAGACTAGGCTTGCACTCCGGAGGTCCCGGGTTCGATTCCCGGAGGGGTCGAATTTTTTTTTCGGCTCTGTACTTGGTGTTCGGGGTGCACTCAGAAAGCTCTCGGCTTTACCACAAAAATTTCATGATTTGATCTTTTTAACAATCGACCAACTTTTTTTACTCTCCAGACTTATTTCTGAAACTTTTTTGTCTTTTAGTATGTAAATGGGTTTTACCTTGAAAGTTGCTCAACATTCAAAACATTTTTTTCTCAACTTACAGTTGCGAAACTGTTCCCAAACATTTTTTTTCTGGTGGGCACCTACTAGACTTAAGGCCTTAAGGGAAAATGAAAATGTCTTGAGCCAACCTAGGTAAATTGGAGGGTAGCGCGTCTGGCTTGTAAGCCCTGGGTTGCGGTTTCGATTCCATCCCGAGGCGAACTTTATCCTAAACAGATATGGTTCGTTCTAAAAAGGTTCTAGTTACTCGGAGCTTCTAATTCAGACTCGTAAAAATTTTGATTTGTATTAAATTTAAAATTTCGTCTGTAAATTTTCAAATTTTAAACAGGTGTAGGTTACGAAAGACAAGAGATGAAATAATTTAAAACCAAGTATTTATAACAACAATATTCAATATAAACATTATTTCTATTTCCACATTTTCCAATTAAAATAAAGACCTTCACCAACGGTATTTTCCCAATTTTCAATAGAAACACAGGTACGATGTTAAAGTATTATTCTGTAAGAACAGATACCTGCCCAAACGTCCTTAAAGTCGTATTCCACAATAGTTTATTTCTATTAGTAGTTCAACAAGATCTATAGTGGTAAACTCTGTGGAGATTAAACTATACTTGCATGTAGGATGTTCTGTGTTAAATTTCTAGTTCCTACTGTTTTTTATGATGTTGAATATGGGGGTACATTCAAACTGGTGGGGATAATTAAGGTTTAAAAATAATAATAGAGCTTACTACTACGGTAAAGGGACTTGTTTGTCTCATTCAAGTATGAATAAGCCCTATGTGTTGTTATTTTACTATATACAATCTAGAGCCAGTTAATATAGCCTAGATGTTATGATTTAGAAGAGATGCAATTTATTTCTTAGCATACTTTTCATTTCGTTGATCACTATTCTTCCATCTTGCTAAATATGACTTGTAGTGACAGCCTCTCTTACTTCGAGTTAAAACAATGATGTTTAATCTTTTTGATCTTCTTTTTCAGTTCATATAAGTAATCCACTCATCCTAAAATAGGTAACCTTTTGTTGACCTTTCAAAATATTAAACTATCATTTTATTCAATCATTTCTTCTTTGGCCTTCTTTTTTAGAATCCGTTGTTGTCTTACCAAGAGTCTTCTCTCACGTTCGTAATCCTTGTAGGTGTCAACATATCAGAACTTCAACTCATTCGCGTCTAGTAATGGCACCACGGATATGCTGTTCACATCGGTGCTACAGAAAGAAGCTGGTGATGCCAAAATGGTTTGTACAGAATAAGTTTTTTTATTATTATTATTTTTTAGTTCATTGAACTAAGGCCACCCACCCACTCACTATCAGTAGGTACACCTGATTACTTGTTGTCCACTTGATTAAGTCCACTTGTTGGTGTGTGTGCTCATCAGGTAGATCTGACAATCGGACCTTCTCAGCTCTGCCTACCTTTCAGGTCAACCTATCTATTTTCAGAATTTTTGACTCATGATAATGTGAACGCAAAACTCAAAAACTCGCTAAGCGCCGCTCTGTTTTTTTCTCTATTTTCAGAATTTTTGACTCATGATAATGTGAACGCAAAACTCAAAAACTCGCTAAGCGCCGCTCTGTTTTTTTCGGTAAACCTGACAGGCGGACTTGACCTGGTGTACCTGTCAGGACTACCTGATAGAGAGTGGCTGGCCTAAAGACCGACCAAAAGAGCTTCTCGGATCCCTGTGGGAGCCTAAAACTAATGAGCGAATTTGATTTATGGGTGAATCATTGCCAAAGTCATTAAAATCGGACCTGAGTTATCGCGCGATAACTTAATGCAGGTGCTGCTAGCTTGTAGGTAATTGAAAACTAACGTGAAGTAGAAAATGAGGTATAATGGATACAGTCATTCCCCCGTCAACATCCCATGTAGTGTACCTCCACTACCTATCTGCCTCGGTGAAGAAAGTACATAAACCATCATCATTAAAATCATTTATGCCAGCCTAGTTAGCTTGGATGGTAGCGCGTCTGCCTTGTGAGCGCTGGGTCGTGGGTTTGATTCCCGCCCGATGTCCTAAACAGATGAGGTTCGTTCTCGGAACGGCTGGATTTCTCCTATCCTGTCCTTCTTTCTTCGATTTTCGGGCTAAAAGTCTTTGTTTAAGGGTTTAGGACTTTAAGAAGAATAGGCT
>NW_007378169.1:0-18978 GCF_000475195.1 Diaphorina citri
GAACGGTCTGTACATCATTTATCCTGCTCAGCCGTCTAAACCAGATCTTGAGAACATAATTGGATAGCAGTAACATAATTGGATAGCAGTTTCTGCCTAATGGTATCCATTTAAAAGACGAAATTAAGCGTCGAGCAAAAGACAACAATAGATAAAGACACTGAAATATCTAAAGGTGTGTTTAAACTACGGTCGACCCAAGCCGATACATAACGAACGATATCGACTGGAACCCATATAAAGTAATGTAGGTGGTATCAAAGGATTTGGGTGAAATATAAAAGAATGTTTATAGTGTGGACGTGCTTTAGACTTTAGACGATGTCGATCGACCTAAAAAGCGCTGCTTGATACTGCTTATAGAAAGTGCAGATATAGGTACACACTTGAAAATATATGTAGCTCCAAGAGACCAAAAAGAAGGGACATAATACCTAATACTTATGTACTTACCTATAGCTAGAATACTTGACATATTCAACATACTGTAGATATGTATACGAGTATAGAAGTAGAAGAGAAGATGATGAAGTAAGTGACGGAAAGGGAAAGAAACAGGAGAGAAATCTGAAAGATAAGCAAGAACGAACCTGGAGGAAAAGAGAGGAGAAGAGAGAGTAAGGTACAGAGAGACTGGGAGAGAAAATGAAGGAGAGAGGGAAGGAGATAAAAATTAGGTTAACACGGAACTAGAAAAGTTGAACAACTCTTGAGAAATGAAAGGAGAGAAAAAACGTAAAAAACTCTGAAGCGTTGGTAGAATGTTACATGTTCTATCATACCTACATACATACTACCTACCTGTATTATATTTACATACCTATGTTACGTACTTATGTACAGCAAAAAAGTACCTATCTATCCACTAGGTAGGATATATGTAGTACAGTAGAACCCCGATCTTATGAACTAATTGGGACCAAGGGTATAGTTCATAAAATCGGGGTTTTATATAAAAGTTCATATAATCGGGGTTACTTACATTAGAAAACATGGCCAATTTTCGACAGTAAATGCTCATCTATTGATTTTTTTTTTTTTTTTTTTTTTTTTTTTTTTTTTTTGTCCTTTTAGTGATATGCTATGTAACTAAAATAACAAAATATGTTCATATTAGCATTATTGTTTACAATTTTTGTGAGGCTAAATAAAAAATCGGAAATTTTTCTTTTTCTTTTTTTAAGAGGTTTGACAGAGGGAACTGTAACTTCTATGGTCTTATCGTCCCGAAAATCGGAATTATCAGAAAATATCCAATTTTCGAGGAAAAAATAAATATAAAGCTAGGATTTTCGAGTTCATATAACCGAGGTTCATAAAATCGGGGTTCTACTGTAAGTAGTTATACATAGGTATAATTTGTAGGTAGGTATAGGGCACAATGAACATAGTATACTCAGGAGACTTTTGAGTTCATTCAGTTTTATAACAAGATAAGTAAATGTGTAGGAAGAGAGGAACAGGAAGGGAAAGAGAAGAGGGAGGAAAGGACAAGAAAGAGGAAGAAACGGAGAGAAAAAAAAAGAGATAAAGAAAGAGGAAGAGAAGGGAGGGAGAGAGAGAGGAGGAAGGGAAAGGACAAGAAAGAGGAAGAAAGGGAGAAAGAAAAAGAGCTAGAGAGAGGAAAAGGGAGAGAAAGAGAAAGACGGAGAGAGGCAATGAAAAGAGTTGAAAAGACAAAGCAAAAGGCCTTGGAGAGAAAAATCTTCCCTGACCTTTTTTCTTTAACTCCAAACCCTTCTTTCTCTTCTCTCTGTATAATTTATACTCTTTTGAGTCCTCCAGTAAACCACTGGGGGCCTTTTTGATGTAAAGCTTTTAATTAGGTAAGAGCATATATATTAAACAGATTAAGACTGCGCTCCCAGTACGTTGACTTTTCAACTTTAGAAAGACGGTATAAACGAGTACATATATGTAGCTATGCTTTTGGCAATGTTGAAAGTACTTTGCAAGTTTACAACTTACAGACGAAGTTCAGCAAAGTGGAAACAAAATAATAATTGTAAAATGTCATGCGGGTTTATTTCGTGCATAAGTTTGAATGATCTTTTAAATTAACTTTGAATAACTAAGTACGTAGGTACATGTTGTTCTTTTTAACTTATTTAAGTAATTTTAGGTATGTACTGTAAACATAAAGATAAGAGCGCAAACGACTGATGTCGGTGGTGTCAGAGGCGTTAGAGCGAAAAAAAAAAAAAAAAAACTTTATACCTAAATGAGGTAAAATGTCAGAGGCGTTAAAACGAAAAAAAAAAAAAAAAAACTTTATACCTAAATGAGGTAAAATTATTAATAGAAAATAAAAATTATCTAAGTTATACTTATTGCTAGGTAAGCACAAGTGACCACCTAGATAATATCTTATTTCCATGACATTGACTCTGACTCTGACCCTACAAACGGAAGTAGGAAAAAAAAGAAGAGCAGAGAACACTATTGTTGCGTACAATGAAACAGGTCCTCTTTTGTCATACTACTGGACAATTGGACATACTATGGACCATGCCAGACGATATCCTTACTACAATAATGAGTACCTATTCCTATAGCTAATAAGAGATTGGTTACAGTTCGAGCCAGTGGGTACCCATGTTGATCGGGTCCAGTGGTTGCTTACCATGCAGAAGGTCCTGGGTTTTGGCTTTATCTCTTAACAATCCCCCCTACAATACCTAATGATGATATAATTATATATATAAAAAAATAATAAAAAATAAAATAAATGAAAATAAAAAATCTACCTATTGATCGAATATCGAATGAAAATGTCGTTCTCCCAGTCATTAATACTCGTAAATAGGTGATGGGTAGGTACCTACAATTCTACAATAATGTGTTTTGGAAGCTTCACCGCATTTTCCACCCGCTGTCCCGAAGTGTCACTGTTCCAATTTATCCTGACCTCATGACCTTAGCCTCAGGGGAACATTTCGAATTATTTCAGGTAGGTATTTAATTCACAGACTAGGAGTGATAAATGGTTTCATTGTGCTATCATTTTCATTTTCTCTGGGGGTTTAGATTGGGGTTTCATGCTGTAAAATTTTCAAGTCTCTTTTTATTCGGGTTATTGGACTCTGTACGGCCAGACGTTGGTTGCGCTCCTTATCCGAGGGGTGAGGGTTCGAGGCCGCAGTCAGGAGAAAAGCTCTAAAGCCCCTAAAAGGTAATTGGGGCTAGAATTTATGAGCGAACTTTTTGTAATGAACATTTATAACAAATTTGATTTATTTGGACAAACCGTTCAAGAGTTACAAATGTTACAATGGAATGGTTAATCTGAAAGATAGATGAAAGTCTTAAAGTTGAAAACTTGGAACTCACTTCATTCGCTCAAAAAGATGGGTACCTATCTTTAAATCTTTAATATCTTGTATGAAAGCCTACCTACAACGCGTAGACAGTAGACATTATTAGACTTTCCAGCATATCTTTAGGGCCTAGACAGGAATATTATATTGAAGTATTAATAGAAAAGAACAAAGAAATATGAAATATGTAGGAGATACACGTAGAAGACTTGTCTGAAGGAGAAACTCAAAAAATTACCATGACTGTATGAAGAATATGATGATCGATACAACAGGTTCAGATTAATTTTAAATGTAATTCATTTTAGTATTATGTTGATGTCTTCTAGGTGTAAGGGTGCGTCTACGATATACCCACCACTTAGGCTGATACCGTCTTAACGTGTGTGGCGGAATAAGCTTGAGACCGAGGTCTTTCATACGGTCTCACAGACCTAGGACGCGTCGGTATGACCGTCAGACAGTCTTAGCGTCAGTGGCTGACCTTACAGGATTGCAGAATACTGAAGTCGATCGACATCGACTGGAACCTATAGCAATCTTACTTCGACATCAATCAATGTTGATCGACACTCGACAGTAGTGCAGATGCTGCTTAACAAGTATAAGTAACATTAAAGGTATCTAAGTGTTAGGAAGCTTCAGCAAAATAATTGTAATAAACATAATTATACTGTAATTATAATACTAATTATTGTAATTAAGTATAATAAAGCTGCATAAAATTAAGCTTTAAATGTCTAGAACCGTATTTTGTTGAGATGAGAACTTGGGAAGAATACCGTAGGCACTTGGCTTGGTGATCTAATTCAGAATTAATGTTTGCATATTAGAAGGGTTATAGTTATATATTAGACACTTAATATGCAGATGGGTTAGTTACTAGCGGATACCTCTGGGCTGGGTTATCTTAGGTCACTGTCCACTACAGATATTGTATTTTAAGTCTGCTTTGCAGCGCGCTCATTTCATTGAAAATTTCACTCTTTTTTATACTCTATAGGTACCTAACTTTTGCTATTTTTGAGAGATGAGGAAAGCGAAGAAGAAAATCAAATCCAGAGTAGGAAAAAGAAAAATGACAAATTAAACAGGCGTGCCAGTTGCTACATTTTGCACAAATATAGAAGAAAAAACTGCAAATCCTTGCATAAACATTTCCGTCAGCACAAAATCCTCGTATGACCTTTTTATCTTACAAAGTCAGACATGAGGACTCAGAGCTCCCAAAAGTCTGCCAAACTCTCGTTTCCCATTTTCTCCTCTCGAGGAAGATTTAGGTCCCATTTCATGCATATAGGTATGTAGGTAAGTATAACTTCCTACATAACGTACCTACATACATAATAATGCTCATCATCATAATAATCCCACACATAATTATGTACCTACATTCTACAATCATACCCAGACAAAGGTACATACATAGATAGGTAGTTCTGTTATAGTTACCGAAAGTTCATCCAATCTACAACAGTGTATCAGGAGTACATGAGTAGGTAGGTACTAACACACATGTACCTAAAGCACTTCCACCCAGACATACTTTAACAGTGGTGTGTGGTCTATCTACGTATATACATGGAAACTCATCATCATAATAATCCCACACATATGTATACATATGTGTGGGATTATTATGATGATGAGCATTATTATGTATGTAGGTACGTTATACCTACCTACATTCTACAATCATACCCAGACAAAGGTACATACATAGATAGGTAGTTCTGTTATAGTTACCTACCGAAAGTTCATCCAATCTACAAGAGTGTATCAGGAGTACATGAGTAGGTAGGTACTAACACATATGTACCTAAAGTACTTCCACCCAGACATACTTTAACAGTGGTGTGTGGTCTATCTACGTATATGTATACATGGAAGCTAAGGAAGAACCGCTTACCTTTCTCTTAACAATCCCCCCTACTTACAACGTACTGAAAATAGTAAGTGATCCAGTGATAATTCAACCTGGATTTCCAGACCACCAGCAGATCAGTGTACCCTTTAAAGGCCCTGGGTTTTGTAGGCTTATAGGACCAATGTCCAAAATTTTGGACAAGTTATTTGTAGGCCTAGAAGCCCAGAGCTGCTGTGAGCGTTTTGTAAGATTGTAAGCTTAAATTCCTGCGTCCAAAATTCGGACATTTTTAGTTGTTCCAATTGGTATGTCCAAAATCTTGGATTTTGGGCCTTTGGAGGATACTGTATATGAGTTTAGAGCTTCCCCTTTTAAATATCTCACACGATACGCCACTGGCGTCGGGCGCCATTCGGCTCATCCATCACATCATTCACTTCATATCGCACAACATTCACCACAGTGACACCACTCAATAAGTTATAGACTTTAAATCAGAACTTTTTATTTGACTATACTTACCAATGAATACATCAGACCTTCAACAAAGAGTACATTGACGTTGGGTTCAAATTGATCCATCACTTTATAACGCACAACATTCGCCAGTGACACCAGTCACAAAGTTATATATGTAGAAGGTATAATCTAAATCTTTTGCTTTCACTTTTTGAGACTCATTTAAGGAAATGAGCTGATTCATCGCAATCGAGAACCCAAGAAGGGCGACAAAGATCAAAACAAACCCAAAAACCATCACCAATTACTTTGAAAACTTCATAAATCAGTCAAGAATAAAACGGGATATAGGGTCGTTTACACTGATAGTAAAACCTTGTAGAAATAATAAATAAACAAATAATACTAAGAAAATTTTCGGCACATGTTCAATGAAAAGAAAGGGACCGGATCAGATATCATAGGGCCCGATTCGGTTCTTTTTTACCCTTGACCTAAGGTGGTCGTCAATAAAGGGCCATTTTTCAAAACACTAAACAGTACAGAAAATGGTCCTTTTTCAATAGGCCTCATTTCCTCTCCCTATAGTTATATGTAACTAAAATAACAAAATATGTTCATATTAGCATTATTGTTTACAATTTTTGTGAGGCTAAATAAAAAATCGGAAATTTTTCTTTTTCTTTTTTTAAGAGGTTTGACAGAGGGAACTGTAACTTCTATGGTCTTATCGTCCCGAAAATCGGAATTATCAGAAAATATCCAATTTTCGAGGAAAAAATAAATATAAAGCTAGGATTTTCGAGTTCATATAACCGAGGTTCATAAAATCGGGGTTCTACTGTAAGTAGTTATACATAGGTATAATTTGTAGGTAGGTATAGGGCACAATGAACATAGTATACTCAGGAGACTTTTGAGTTCATTCAGTTTTATAACAAGATAAGTAAATGTGTAGGAAGAGAGGAACAGGAAGGGAAAGAGAAGAGGGAGGAAAGGACAAGAAAGAGGAAGAAACGGAGAGAAAAAAAAAGAGATAAAGAAAGAGGAAGAGAAGGGAGGGAGAGAGAGAGGAGGAAGGGAAAGGACAAGAAAGAGGAAGAAAGGGAGAAAGAAAAAGAGCTAGAGAGAGGAAAAGGGAGAGAAAGAGAAAGACGGAGAGAGGCAATGAAAAGAGTTGAAAAGACAAAGCAAAAGGCCTTGGAGAGAAAAATCTTCCCTGACCTTTTTTCTTTAACTCCAAACCCTTCTTTTTCTTCTCTCTGTATAATTTATACTCTTTTGAGTCCTCCAGTAAACCACTGGGGGCCTTTTTGATGTAAAGCTTTTAATTAGGTAAGAGCATAGGTATATTAAACAGATTAAGACTGCGCTCTCAGTACGTTGACTTTTCAACTTTAGAAAGACTGTATAAACGAGTACATATATTTAGCTATGCTTTTGGCAATGTGGAAAGTACTTTGCAAGTTTACAACTTACAGACGAAGTTCAGCAAAGTGGAAACAAAATAATAATTGTAAAATGTCATGCGGGTTTATTTCGTGAATAAATTTGAATGATCTTTTAAATTAACTTTGAATAACTATAAGTACGTAGGTAGATGTTGTGCTTTTTAACTTATTTAAGTAATTTTTAGGGGGGCCTTTTTGATGTAAAGCTTTTAATTAGGTAAGAGCATAGGTATATTAAACAGATTAAGACTGCGCTCTCAGTACGTTGACTTTTCAACTTTAGAAAGACTGTATAAACGAGTACATATATTTAGCTATGCTTTTGGCAATGTGGAAAGTACTTTGCAAGTTTACAACTTACAGACGAAGTTCAGCAAAGTGGAAACAAAATAATAATTGTAAAATGTCATGCGGGTTTATTTCGTGAATAAATTTGAATGAGTCCTCCAGTAAACCACTGGGGGCCTTTTTGATGTAAAGCTTTTAATTAGGTAAGAGCATATATATTAAACAGATTAAGACTGCGCTCTCAGTACGTTGACTTTTCAACTTTAGAAAGACGGTATAAACAAGTACATATATTTAGCTCTATGCTTTTGGCAATGTGGAAAGTACTTTGCAAGTTTACAACTTACAGACGAAGTTCAGCAATGTGGAAACAAAATAATAATTGTAAAATGTCATGCGGTTTCAATTCACATGTAAACTGACCATGAAGCTTATTACCTGATGTACACCAACTGATGCAGGCAGGTGTTTTCTGCATGTCATATGTACTTAGACTTCTGTACCACTATTTAAGTATTAGACCTTCAAGAAGTACCTACCTGCTTGCTTCATTCAACAAAGCTTTTCTGCAAGACTGCAAGTAAGTAAGAGGTAAATTGGTAAAACTGCTTTCTTCTAGGTGCTTACCTCAACCTGTGCAAACCTTTTCAATTCACATGTAAACTGACCATGAAGCTTATTACCTGATATACACCAACTGATGCAGGCAGGTGTTTTCTGCATGTCATATGTAGACTTCTGTACCACTATTTAAGTATTAGACCTTCAAGAAGTACCTACCTGCTTGCTTCATTCAACAAAGGTTTTCTGCAAGTAAGTAGAAGGTAAATTGGTAAAACTGCTTTCTTCTAGGTGCTTACCTCAACCTGTGCAAACCTAACAAAATTCCTTGAAACGGACTTCTGTACCACTATTTAAGTATTAGACCTTCAAGAAGTACCTACCTGCTTGCTTCATTCAACAAAGGTTTTCTGCAAGTAAGTAGGAGGTAAATTGGTAAAACTGCTTTCTTCTAGGTGCTTACCTCAACCTGTGCAAACCTAACAAAATTCCTTGAAACAAAGATAAAGAAGGGTTTGTATAATTTGAAAACTTCAACAAAAGGAAGGATGAAAGCATTTTACTCTTAAGAGTTTCTCAAATTTCCTCTGTGAAACTTTTCTTGTGTTTAATGAATTGAAATGAGAGAAACAACCATGGGAAATGAGAGTAGAACATTTTTCTCAACTTTTACTAAATTAAACAATATGTTTCCAAGCTTTAGTTTAAGCTTTTAACATGTTACAAAGTAAGAACTATGTTTAAACTATGTTCTTAATTGCACTGTAAGTACTTACTTACAATGAACATGTAAAATAGTTAGATGTGTAGGTACTTAAAAATAAATAGAAATAATGGTGGGAAATGAGAGTAGAACATTTTTCTCAACTTTTACTAAATTAAACAATATGTTTCCAAGCTTTAGTTTAAGCTTTTAACATGTTATAAAGTAAGAACTATGTTTAAACTATGTTCTTAATTGCACTGTAAGTACTTAGGTACTTACAATGAACATGTAAAATAGTTAGATGTGTAGGTACCTACTTAAAAATAAATAGAAATAATAAAAATGTAGGTAATCAGACTGGTTACTTACACAGCAGTTGAGTGAGATCTTGGACGCTTCTGACCTTGTCCATCCTTGCTTTCTGGTACTTTGAAACCATCACCTGTGTTTTCACCAATATCCCCATTATTTGCCGATGAATCAAACAGGGAGCAATGCCAGCTGTGTCGCCACAACTCTCGGTTGTGTAGACGATCACACATTGTTCAAAAACTTTCAACTTATCAGGTTCAGTAGAATGACTTTTTCACAATGAAGAAAATATTTATTTATTTTGCATTCTGTTAGGATACCTAATGAATCAAACAGGGAGCAATGCCAGCTGTGTCGCCACAACTCTCGGTTGTGTAGACGATCACACATTGTTCAAAAACTTTCAACTTAAGTATCAGGTTCAGTAGAATGACTTTTTCACAATGAAGAAAATATCCCGGCGGGGCGAAGTTTTTTCGGCTCTATGCTAACATTTTTACCCACCATTTGGCGACAAGATAATCGTGACCGCCTATATTCACACCCAGCCTAAAGCCAGCCTCACGCGATTGCGGCAATTGCCCAGATGGTCACCCATCCAGATACTAACCACGCGCAATACTATTAACGTCCCTTATTTTAGATTCGTGAATTCCTTCCGATTTGACTCAGGTCAAGTAGAAGACAACGTGAAAGAAATATGTTTGGATTGGATGAGGAGGGCGAGGTATTACCTCAAAATACTTATAGGTGAGGTAGCGAGTAGGTATTAATTTTACCTAACCTACCTACTTAACTTACAGTGAAAACCCAGCGGACCGTGTAACCTTCGAATTAAAGTTAATCTAATTTGCTCATTGAACCTGTTTGCTGAAACATTTCTAGATAAATAATGGGACCTAGGTATAATGTACTTATAGGTACCTACCGGCGGGGTCGAAGTTTTTTCGGCTCTATGCTAACATTTTTACCCACCATTTGGCGACAAGATAATCGTGACCGCCTATATTCACACTCAGCCTAAAGCCAGCCTCACGCGATTGCGGCAATTGCCCAGATGGTCACCCGTCCAGATACTGACCACGCGCAATACTATTAACGTCCCTGATTTTAGATTCGTAAATTCCTTCTGATTTGACTCTGGTCAAGCAGAAGACAACGTGAAAGAAATATGTTTGGATTGGATGAGGAGGGCGAGGTATTACCTCAAAATATAGGTGAGGTAGCTAGTAGCTAGTAGGTATTAATTTTACCCAACCTACCTACTTAACTTACAGTGAAAACCCAGCGGACCATGTAACCTTCGAATTAAAGTTAATCTAATTTGCTCATTGAACCTGTTTGCTGAAACATTCCTAGATAAATAATGGGACCTAGGTATAATGTACTTATACCTACCTACCTATTTTTACGTAGCTCCCTAGGTAATATCCTTTCTAACTTGTTTACTAAAATACCTGAGTTGTAATGACCGTTTCCAATAAGGTTTTTACTTTCCTTATCCTATACCTATAGGTTGGAAACTTGGAAAGTAATCAGTTAAAATTTTCGATGGTCAATTTTAGGTGCCAAACAAGTTTATACGATTAGGTATGTAGAATCGTATACACCTACCTATAACGTAATTTCTTAGTAACTTTCACGAAAAATACTCATCGTTATTCATGTTCCAAAGTTAGAATTTAATTGGTAGGTACATCTTCCTACTTATACCTACTTTGATTGATAGTTTGGTAGGTACGTGTTGCGGCTTTGATAACATAATATCCTTTCTAACTTGTTTACTAAAATACCTGAGTTGTAATGACCGTTTCCAATAAGGTTTTTACTTTCCTTATCCTATACCTATATATAGGTTGGAAACTTGGAAAGTAACCAGTTAAAATTTTCGATGGTCAATTTTAGGTGCCAAACAAGTTTATACGATTAGGTATGTAGAATCGTATACCTACCTACCTATAACGTACTTTCTTAGTAACTTTCACGAAAAATACTCATCGTTATTCATGTTCCAAAGTTAGGATAATTTAATTGGTAGGTACATCTTCCTACTTATACTTTGATTGATAGTTTGGTAGGTACGTGTTGCGGCTTTGATAATAAGGCTCTTGTAGTATACAGTATACAGGATGTGGGTCTAGCCTCAATAAAGTCGCCACTGTCACCTATATCTTTATGAGAGGTCACAGGGGATAATCTCATTTCTCACACACCTACACCTACTAGGTGATATTAGCATAGGATTTTCCAATCAAAATAGGTAAATAGAGAAAAGTCGCCACTGACACCTATATCTTTATGAGAGGTCACAGGGGATAATCTCATTTCTCACACACCTACACCTACTAGGTGATATTAGCTTAGGATTTTCCAATCAAAATAGGTAAGTAGAGAGAATAAGATAAAGCTCATACTATATGTGTCGTTCCTATCACTTCAATAACGCCATATTTTATGACTGTCGATGTCGTAAAACGAGGTGTAAAGTCTTGTTTATTTATTTGCTTTTCATGCCTAGGTAGGAGGTAACTTTTTCCGCAAGAGTCTTGGTATGAAATGGGTTTCCTCCGTTTAGATAAGAACAAACTGAAGTTTTCACTTCTGAAGAGCAGACTGAAGCCTTTCCGGGTTGGAAATCCGAATGGAGGTGGGGGTCGAAGAACTGAGGAGGGAAATGTTCGTACTAAAAGAAAGAGGAGGAGGAGAAGGAGGAAAAGAAGAAGACAAATCTAATACTTCTATACGTTATGGATAACGTGTAGAATAACCATGATGTTTGCCAACCTCCGGAACGGAGACGGCACCTCAAGAAGAAGAAGAAGAAGAAGAAGAAGAAGAAGAAGAAGAAGAAGAAGAAGAAGAAGAAGAAGAAGAAGAAGAAGAAGATGAAAGAGAAAAGAAGTACCTAAAGGTGCAAAAGGAAAAGGACAAATTTCAAACTATACCTAAATCATGTTTCTAGTTTCTAGGCATTACAAGAACTACCTAAAGTATCAACCTAAACGAAGCTATTTTATCAACAGAAGAAGAATATAAAATGCAACAATAATGTCCTTCCACGGCCCATGTTTATGAAAATGCCCTGTTTTTCTTCAGCAGAGGTCTCAGTTTATTTATGTGTAGGTAGGTAGGCATAGGAACAATTAAAGTAAGTACCTACCTAACTAGCTATCTACAGAAAATATGAGTTGGTACATATTACGGTTTCTGTGGAAACTAATTTACTCTTACGGTATCAAACCATTGTACTCTTACCAACAGAACTGGAGGAGTTTCATCGGAAGTAGTCTAATCTGAACTTCCTGCGCCAGCTGCTATCTGCTACTACTTATAAAACAATTTCTGCTAAGCACATTGCTTTCCTTCCTTGAAAATAAGAAAAATAAAAAATAGGTACAAGCCAAACTACAATCCGAGAAACACAAAACTATCTGCCTATGTACATACATAGCTTAATACCTGCGATTCTACAAGACTAGGTACATACTTGTGCTAACATAACCTATGCATATAGGTATGTAGGTAAGTATAACTTCCTACATAACGTACCTACATACATAATAATGCTCATCATCATAATAATCCCACACATAATTATGTACCTACATTCTACAATCATACCCAGACAAAGGTACATACATAGATAGGTAGTTCTGTTATAGTTACCTACCGAAAGTTCATCCAATCTACAAGAGTGTATCAGGAGTACATGAGTAGGTAGGTACTAACACACATGTACCTAAAGCACTTCCACCCAGACATACTTTAACAGTGGTGTGTGGTCTATCTACGTATATGTATACATGGAAGCTAAGGAAGAACCGCTTACCTTTCTCTTAACAATCCCCCCTACTTACAACGTACTGAAAATAGTAAGTGATCCAGTGATAATTCAACCTGGATTTCCAGACCACCAGCAGATCAGTGTACCCTTTAAAGGCCCTGGGTTTTGTAGGCTTATAGGACCAATGTCCAAAATTTTGGACAAGTTATTTGTAGGCCTAGAAGCCCAGAGCTACTGTGAGCGTTTTGTAAGATTGTAAGCTTAAATTCCCGTGTCCAAAATTCGGACATTTTTAGTTGATCCAATAGGTATGTCCAAAATCTTAGATTTTGGGCCTTTGGAGAATACTGTATATGAGTTTATAGCTTCCCCTTTTAAATATCTCACACGATACGCCACTGCTAGACATACAGTTTTTACACACGATTAACTTTAACCACTTCCAACACAAGAGCCAGGAAGCCATTATACACCCCTGTGGTTGAACAGGGGCGTAGTGGCATAATATGGAAGTGGGTTAGAAGATTAAAGAAATAAGCGTGTGGAGCTGGATTAGTAGATTGTCCTCTTGAGGACATCAGGGGAAAAGAAAAACTCTGCTCTTAGTGCTAATGTAAAGTTCAAAGCCTTTAAAGGTTATGGAAATTTTGGTCCTCTTAGTAGTATTCTATCCTATAGGACTAAAAGCAACCCATGCCTATCAAGACTTTCTTATAAATCGATAAATCCTCAACATCCCAGTTTGGTTTACAGTCTCATGTTGAACTTTTGTATGTTAATCCATTTTTAAGCCTTTTTCTGGGTAGAAAATCTCCCAGATTTCTTATTGAACTCATTTGCAGTTTCATATTGAACTCATCATGAAATTTACACCAACATAAAGTGAATAAGAGACTACAAATCCGGCCGTAAGAATCTAATTTTTTCACGGGACAGAATATCCCCGAAGAGGTTAGAAACAGAAGTAAGTAGACAATACAGATAGGAGTCAATAGCAATAAGATTATGATAATGTCTTGGGTCAAGGTTCGATTGAGCTGGTTTATGCCACATGCCAAGTTGAATACACTAGTTCATAGTTCGTCAAAGGACTGAAACCCATTTGTTTGATAGCGGTGTAACGGCACCGTATGCTAAGGTGTTTAGTGACGGAGGGTGTATTCTCCATTTGGCGGCAAGCTACCCCCCTCCTCACACCTCATCCAGCCTGAGTGGAGCCGGGACCAGTCAGTACGCGATTGCCCAGATGGTCAGCTATCTGCAAACCAACCAAGCCCAAAGTTCCTTAACTTCAGTGATCCATCGGAACTGGTGCATTCAAAGTGCTATCGCCGCCGCGCTGACTGATGTTTCTGATGACATACATATGGACTCGGTTGCTATGCAGTCGTTTCAACAAACAGTAGTATTAATATCAACAAACTATCAAACTATATCAACACACCTAATAAGTATCTACTATCTACGTGATATTCATATTATTGATCATGATGGGTAGGTACATCTTCCTACTTATACTTTGATTGATAGTTTGGTAGGTACGTGTTGCGGCTTTGATAATAAATACCTCTGGGCTGGGTTATCTTAGGTCACTGTCCACTACAGATATTGTATTTTAAGTCTGCTTTGCAGCGCGCTCATTTCATTGAAAATTTCACTCTTTTTTATACTCTATAGGTACCTAACTTTTGCTATTTTTGAGAGATGAGGAAAGCGAAGAAGAAAATCAAATCCAGAGTAGGAAAAAGAAAAATGACAAATTAAACAGGCGTGCCAGTTGCTACATTTTGCACAGATATACCACGATTGATTTGGTATTCCATGTCCAAATATAAATATCCATATCTACATCCTAGGTGTCTACATCATTATTGATTCTATTCGTATCTAAATATAACTATCTACAAATAATAGGCAGTATGTATTATAGATTCCTACCATACATAGGTAGATACCTATTGATATTATAGGGCCTGGATTCTGAATGGCTATACCTACCTAGTGTTCAAGTGTTTTTGTTATGAGAAGCTCAGTAAATAAATATAGAACTCATAACTCAAACTACCAGTTTAGTGAACTGTAAATGCAGAACAGCTGTAGATGAAGAACTCACACAGAGAATGGGCTTCCACAGAACACAGACTCTACAATGGCTCAATCAGACCTATAAATCAGGCCCAAAAAATAATCAGAAAATGTCGTAGGCAGGAAATGTCCTATCATGCTGGAAAGTTTGGAGGCACATAACATAAGTAGGTAATAATGTAGACAACTAGATACCTGCTTAAATATAGGTGCTTCAGTTGATACCCAAGTACTATTTTCCTTTTACTAGATTGCTACACATGAAAATTACAATTCATAGCAGTTTAGCAGTGCATCTGAGAAATGTGGCTATACCTACCTACCTAGTGTTCAAGTGTTTTTGTTATGAGAAGCTCAGTAAATAAATATAGAACTCATAACTCAAACTACTAGTTTAGTGAACTGTAAATGCAGAACAGTTGTAAATGAAGAACTCACACAGAGAATAGGCTTCCACAGAACACAGACTCTACAATGGCTCAATCAGACCTAAATCAGGCCCAAAAACTAATCAGGAAATGTCGTATGCAGGAAATGTCCTACCATGCTGGAAAGTTTGGAGGCACATAACATAAGTAGGTAATAATGTAGACAACTAGGTACCTGCTTAAATATAGGTGTTACAGTTGATACCCAAGAACCCAAGTACTATTTTCCTTTTACTAGATTGCTATACACATGAAAATTACAATTCATAGCAGTTTAGCAGTGCATCTGAGAAATGAGACGCATTGTGTGAGAGGCTGAGAAATGAGACGCATTGTGAGAGAGTTTTGGAAAATTTACCGCGACCTGAATGCAGTTCACGCTTGCATGCTTATAAAAGAGCTCCATTTTGTTCTGAACTTCTTTTAAAAGTACAAAAGTTCCCCCAAAGTCTTTAAAAGTTATGGAGGCAAAATGAGTTGAAATATTTCACGAAAAACTTATTTTTTCCGACACCCCAGGCGCTCGTGTCGACAAACTGTGAATAATTTGACAGGAACTACACTCTTTTTGGAAAATTTACCGCGACCTGAATGCAGTTCACGCTTGCATGCTTATAAAAGAGCTCTATTTTGTTCTGAACTTCTTTTAAAAGTACAAAAGTTCCCCCAAAGTCTTTAAAAGTTATGGAAGCAAAATGAGTTGAAATATTTCACGAAAAACTTATTTTTTCCGACACCCCAGGCGCTCGTGTCGACAAACTGTGAATAATTTGACAGGAAGTCAAAATTACAAGAACAGTAGACAGTGACAGGTATAGGTACTTAATACTAAAGACATGTTAGACAAGTAGTTAGGTGCCTATAGGTAATATGGTACAGAGGTAGGTTCCAAGAATGGGGAGTTGGCGGCTGTAGTTGTATTTTTCTTTCGCCAATTTCAGGTGGTAATGGTACAGTGTCAGGCAATGTTCCGTTTCCCTGATTTCCACCACTGTCACCATGAAAATTGCGAAAGGGAAATACGTGTTGTGTGAAGTAAAAAGTAGACATAGTTAGTTACCTATATGTTTGTAGTACCTTCTACCTATCTACCTACTATTGTCGAAGCAAGGTACTGAAGGTATAGGTACAGTGTATGCATTATGGTACATAAAGCAACTTGAGTTTCGCTCACCTTCCACCCTTCATTACCTATTGCTTAGCCAACTTGCCAGCATCCTAGCTACCCCCTCGTCCAGGTATGCTCCTGTAGTCCTATGTAAACAAAAAATAGGTATGTTTTGTACTTTACCAGTACGTATATACGTGAATTAATCTTGTAATCTCACAAGACCTTTGCTTCCGGAAAGCTCTGGCACTTTTTTCCGACACCCCAGGCGCTCGTGTCGACAAACTGTGAATAATTTGACAGGAAGTCAAAATTACAAGAACAGTAGACAGTGACAGGTATAGGTACTTAATACTAAAGACATGTTAGACAAGTAGTTAGGTGCCTATAGGTAATATGGTACAGAGGTAGGTTCCAAGAATGGGGAGTTGGTGGCTGTAGTTGTATTTTTCTTTCGCCAATTTCAGGTGGTAATGGCACAGTGCCAGGCAATGTTCCGTTTCCCTGATTTCCACCACTGTCACCATGAAAATTGCGAAAGGGAAATACGTGTTGTGTGAAGAAAAAGTAGACATAGTTAGTTACCTATATGTTTGTAGTACCTTCTACCTATCTACCTACTATTGTCGAAGCAAGGTACTGAAGGTATAGGTACAGTGTATGCATTATGGTACATAAAACAACTTGAGTTTCGCTCACCTTCCACCCTTCATAATATACTTAGCCAACTTGGCAGCATCCTAGCTACCCCCTCGTCCAGGTATGCTCCTGTAGTCCTTTGTAAACAAAAAATAGGTATGTTTTGTACTTTACCAGTAAGCATATACGTGAATTAATCTTGTAATCTCAAGACCTTTGCTTCCGGAAAGCTTTGGCAGTTCTGCCGTCAGTATACTGTGTTAGGCCATCACTAATCTTTTGGGTGATACATATTGTATTGATAATATTTGTTTATTTGCTCCTAATACTAGTCCTTTGAACATCAGTGTACCTATGTCGTCATAACATGTGAATTTATGATACTCGTATGCTGTATCTATCAACTATGTACATATGTTATATATGTAGGCTGGTACATATCATTTCATGAGTAGGTAGGTACTAACACATATGTACCTAAAGTACTTCCACCCAGACATACTTTAACAGTGGTGTGTGGTCTATCTACGTATATGTATACATGGAAGCTAAGGAAGAACCGCTTACCTTTCTCTTAACAATCCCCCCTACTTACAACGTACTGAAAATAGTAAGTGATCCAGTGATAATTCAACCTGGATTTCCAGACCACCAGCAGATCAGTGTACCCTTTAAAGTCCCCTTATTCTCTCTCTTTTCACGTGATTTTTACTCTCCCTCTGTTTTTAATCTCTTTCTCTCTCCTTTTCTTCCTCTTTCTCCCTCCCCCTCTCCCTCTCTCCTCTACATATTAATCACAGTGTGAGTTCTAATTGTAAGTAAATGTTTAATCTGTAAGTTCAAGTTGGAGAAATGTGTCTAATTACTCCTACTGCCCTTCAGACAATTAGTGCGAGCATTTTTTTAACGATTTAAGTTACCTTGAGGAGGGCGAGAAAGGAGATAGAAGGAGGAGAAATAAGAAGGTATGGGGTTGAGGGAAAATGGAATATTTAAGGCATTGATTGGTTAGAAGTTGTGGACCTAAAAAGGGTAAAATCTATTTCATGAGTTGGTGAAGCTGGAAAGAAGCCATTTAGAAAATTCACTTTGGATTTCTTGTACTTAAGTACCTACTTAGGTAGGTATTCTGAAGGAAAAAAAGAGCTGAACATAGTCATGCTCATTGCTGTTGAATTGGAAAAATAGGGAGGAAGAGGGCAGCAAGCAAAAGTACCTAAAAGTAAAGTCTTGCCTCTCTTTCTGAAGGAAAAAAAGAGCTGAACATAGTCATGCTCATTGCTGTTGAATTGGAAAAATAGGGAGGAAGAGGGCAGCAAGCAAAAGTAAAAGTAAAGTCTTACCTCTCTTTTTTTGTGGCAATACTTTTCACTCGTTAAATTCATACAAGATCTTTTACAAAGGGGTTTCTACTTTGTAAATCATACAAAAACCCCAAGCTTGTCACACATAAGTACAAAAGATCTAACGTATGCCACTTCAAAGAGTTTGAAAATATCTTTGTATAACTTTTCCTATTCTGTACACAGAGAAAACTATGGTGTGAGTGATATGAACCACATAGAGTTCAAAAGAACAAATAAGTACCTAGAGGTAATGTGTTATATTTACAGCAGACTATACCTAATGTCAGCCAGAGTGGCTGATAGGTAAAGCCTTTAGCCACCCTACCGTTTCCCCCCCCCCCCTGCCCCCCAACAACTGGCACTGATTCCACTACTCCAATGGCAGGAAAAACGTCGTTGTTCATATTTTCTAAACACATGAGTACCTAAACGTGAGAACTGGGTACCCTACTACTTACTGAGAGTAAATCGTGAAAGCCCTGGTCAGCCGCTTATAGAAGTAGCACTACCTGGGTAATGTAGGTACGGTACTAATGTGGAATTCTTTTCAATTCACATGTAAACTTGACCATGAAGCTTTATTACCTGATATACACCAACTGATTGCAGGCAGGTGTGTTCTGCATG